>NW_025749051.1:0-17500 GCF_021184085.1 Oncorhynchus gorbuscha
AGGGTTAGAGGCAGCAGCTTGGAATTTAGCGTGGTAGAAAGTGGCTTTAGCAGCAGACAGAGGAGGAAAATGTAGAGAGGAGGGAGTGAAAGGATGCCAGGTCCGCAGGAGCGAGTTTTCCTCCATTTCCGCTCGGCTGCCCGGAGCCCTGTTCTGTGAGCTCGCAATGAGTCATCGAGCCACGGAGCGGGAGGGGAGGACCGAGCCGGCCTGGAGATAGGGGACATAGAGAGTCAAGGGATGCAGAGAGGAGGAGAGGAGGGGTTGAGGAGGCAGAATCAGGAGATAGGTGGGAGAAAGGTTTGAGCGGAGGGAAGAGATGATAGGATGGAAGAGGAGAGAGTAGCGGGAGAGAGAGCGAAGGTTGGGACGGCGCGATACCATCCGAGTAGGGGGCAGTGTGGGAGGTGTTGGATGAGAGCGAGAGGGAAAAGGATACAAGGCAGTGGTCGGAGACTTGGAGGAGTTGCAATGAGGTTAGTGGAAGAACAGCATCTAGTAAAGATGAGGTGAGCGTATGCCTGCCTTGTGAGTAGGGGGGAAGGTGAGAGGTGAGGTCAAAGAGGAGAGGAGTGGAAAGAAGGAGGCAGGGAAAGAGTCAAAGGTAGCGTGGGGAGGTTAAAGTCACTTCCAGAACTGTGAGAGGTGAGCCGTCCTCAGGAAAGGAGCTTATCAGGCATCAAGCTCATTGATGAACTCTCCGAGGGAACCTGGAGGGCGATAAATGATAAGGATGTTGCTTGAAAGGGCTAGTAACTGTGACAGCATGGAATTCAAAGGAGGCGATAGACAGATGGGTAAGGGGAGAAAGAGAGAATGACCACTTGGGAGATGAGGATCCGGTGCCACCACCCCCGCCGGACCAGACGCTCGGGGTGTGCGAGAACACGTGGGGACGAAGAGAGAGCAGTAGGAATTAGCAGTGTTGTCTGTGGTGATCCATGTTTCCGTCAGGGCCAAGAAGTCGAGGACTGGAGGGGAGGCATAGGCTGAGATGAACTCTGCCTTGTTGACAGATTGGCAGTTCCAGAGGCTACCGGAGACCTGGAACTCCACGTGGGTCGTGCGCTGGGACCACCAGAGTAGGGTGGCGCGGCCACGCGGTGAGGCGTTTGTATGGTCTGTGCAGAGAGGAGAGAACAGGGATAAACCGACACATAGTTGACAGGCTACAGAAGAGACAGTCTGAATGACAGTCCACTACATTACAGTATATAACAGACTGAATGACAGTCCACTACATTACAGTATATAACAGACTGAATGACAGTATATAACAGACTGAATGACAGTCCACTACATTACAGTATATAACAGTCTGAATAACAGTCCACTACATTACATTATATAACAGACTGAATGACAGTATATAACAGACTGAATGACAGTATATAACAGACTGAATGACAGTCACTACATTACAGTATATAACAGACTGAATGACAGTCCGCTACATTACAATATATAACAGTCTGAATGACAGTCCACTACATTACAGTATATAACAGTCTGAATGACAGTCCACTATATTACAGTATATAACAGACTGAATGACAGTATATAACAGACTGAATGACAGTCCACTACATTACAGTATATAACAGACTGAATGACAGTCCACTACATTACAGTATATAACAGTCTGAATGACAGTATATAACAGTCTGAATGACAGTCCACCACATTACAGTATATAACAGTCTGAATGACAGTACTACATTACAGTATATAACAGTCTGAATGACAGTATATAACAGTCTGAATGACAGTCCACTACATTACAATATATAACAGTCTGAATGACAGTATATAACAGTCTGAATGACAGTCCACTACATTACAGTATATAACAGTCTGAATGACAGTCCACTACATTACAGTATATAACAGACTGAATGACAGTCCACTACATTACAGTATATAACAGACTGAATGACAGTCCATTACATTACAGTATATAACAGACTGAATGACAGTCCACTACATTACAGTATATAACAGACTGAATGACAGTCCTCTACATTACAGTATATAACAGTCTGAATGACAGTCCACTACATTACAGTATATAACAGTCTGAATGACAGTATATAACAGACTGAATGACAGTCCACTACATTACAGTATATAACAGTCTGAATGACAGTATATAACAGTCTGAATGACAGTCCACTACATTACAGTATATAACAGTCTGAATGACAGTCCACTACATTACAGTATATAACAGACTGAATGACAGTCCACTACATTACAGTATATAACAGACTGAATGACAGTCCATTACATTACAGTATATAACAGACTGAATGACAGTCACTACATTACAGTATATAACAGACTGAATGACAGTCCTCTACATTACAGTATATAACAGTCTGAATGACAGTCCACTACATTACAGTATATAACAGTCTGAATGACAGTATATAACAGTCTGAATGACAGTCCACTACATTACAGTATATAACAGACTGAATGACAGTCCGCTACATTACAATATATAACAGTCTGAATGACAGTCCACTACATTACAGTATATAACAGTCTGAATGACAGTCCACTATATTACAGTATATAACAGACTGAATGACAGTATATAACAGACTGAATGACAGTCCACTACATTACAGTATATAACAGACTGAATGACAGTCCACTACATTACAGTATATAACAGACTGAATGACAGTCCACTACATTACAATATATAATAGACTGAATGACAGTCCACTACATTACAGTATATAACAGTCTGAATGACAGTATATAACAGTCTGAATGACAGTCCACTACATTACAGTATATAACAGACTGAATGACAGTCCACCACATTACAGTATATAACAGTCTGAATGACAGTATATAACAGACTGAATGACAGTCCACTACATTACAGTATATAACAGTCTGAATGACAGTCCACTACATTACAGTATATAACAGACTGAATGACAGTCCACTACATTACAGTATATAACAGACTGAATGACAGTCCACCACATTACAGTATATAACAGTCTGAATGACAGTATATAACAGTCTGAATGACAGTATATAACAGTCTGAATGACAGTCCACTACATTACAGTATATAACAGTCTGAATGACAGTCCACTACATTACAGTATATAACAGACTGAATGACAGTCCACTACATTAAAGTATATAACAGTCTGAATGACAGTCCACTACATTACAGTATATAACAGTCTGAATGACAGTCCACTACATTACAGTATATAACAGACTGAATGACAGTCCACTACATTACAGTATATAACAGTCTAATAACAGTCCACTACATTACAGTATATAACAGACTGAATGACAGTCCACTACATTACAGTATATAACAGACTGAATGACAGTCCACTACATTACAGTATATAACAGTCTGAATGACAGTCCACTACATTACAGTATATAACAGACTGAATGACAGTATATAACAGTCTGAATGACAGTCCACTACATTACAGTATATAACAGTCTGAATGACAGTCCACTACATTACAGTATATAACAGTCTGAATGACAGTCCATTACATTACAGTATATAACAGTCTGACTGACAGTCCACTACATTACAGTATATAACAGTCTGTCTGACAGTCCACCACATTACAGTATATAACAGTCTGACTGACAGTCCACCCCACATTACAGTATATAACAGACTGAATGACAGTATATAACAGACTGAATGACAGTATATAACAGACTGAATGACAGTCCACTACATTACAGTATATAACAGACTGAATGAAAGTATATAACAGTCTGAATGACAGTCCACTACATTACAGTATATCACAGTCTGAATGACAGTCCACTACATTACAGTTTATAACAGACTGAATGACAGTATATAACAGTCTGAATGACAGTCCACTACATTACAGTATATAACAGACTGAATGACAGTATATAACAGACTGAATGACAGTCCACTACATTACATTCTCAAATAAAATCAAATAAAATCAAATTTGTCACATACACATGGTTAGCAGATGTTAAATGCGAGTGTGCGAAAATGCTTGTGCTTCTAGTTCCGACAATGCAGTGACAGACTATGTCTGAATGACAGTCCACTATATTACAGTATATAACAGTCTGAATGACAGTCACTACATTACAGTATATAACAGACTGAATGACAGTCCACCACATTACAGTATATAACAGTCTGAATGACAGTATATAACAGACTGAATGACAGTCCACTACATTACAGTATATAACAGTCTGAATGACAGTCCACTACATTACAGTATATAACAGACTGAATGACAGTCCACTACATTACAGTATATAACAGACTGAATGACAGTCCACCACATTACAGTATATAACAGTCTGAATGACAGTATATAACAGTCTGAATGACAGTATATAACAGTCTGAATGACAGTCCACTACATTACAGTATATAACAGTCTGAATGACAGTCCACTACATTACAGTATATAACAGACTGAATGACAGTATATAACAGTCTGAATGACAGTCCACTACATTACAGTATATAACAGTCTGAATGACAGTCCACTACATTACAGTATATAACAGTCTGAATGACAGTCCATTACATTACAGTATATAACAGTCTGACTGACAGTCCACTACATTACAGTATATAACAGTCTGTCTGACAGTCCACCACATTACAGTATATAACAGTCTGACTGACAGTCCACCACATTACAGTATATAACAGACTGAATGACAGTATATAACAGACTGAATGACAGTATATAACAGACTGAATGACAGTCCACTACATTACAGTATATAACAGACTGAATGAAAGTATATAACAGTCTGAATGACAGTCCACTACATTACAGTATATCACAGTCTGAATGACAGTCCACTACATTACAGTTTATAACAGACTGAATGACAGTATATAACAGTCTGAATGACAGTCCACTACATTACAGTATATAACAGACTGAATGACAGTATATAACAGACTGAATGACAGTCCACTACATTACATTCTCAAATAAAATCAAATAAAATCAAATTTTATTTGTCACATATGGTTAAGATGTTAAATGCAGTGTACGAAATGCTTGTGCTTCTAGTTCCGACAATGCAGTGACAGACTATGTCTGAATGACAGTCCACTATATTACAGTATATAACAGACTGAATGACAGTCCACTACATTACAGTATATAACAGACTGAATGACAGTCCACTACATTACGGTATATAACAGTCTGAATGACAGTATATAACAGTCTGAATGACAGTATATAACATCTGAATGACAGTCCACTACATGACAGTATATAACAGTCTGAATGACAGTCCACTACATTACATTATATAACAGACTGAATGACAGTATATAACAGTCTGAATGACAGTATATAACAGTCTGAATGACAGTCCACTACATGACAGTATATAACAGTCTGAATGACAGTCCACCACATTACAGTATATAACAGTCTGAATGACAGTCCACCACATTACAGTATATAACAGTCTGAATGACAGTCCACTACATTACAGTAAATAACAGTCTGAATGACAGTATATAACAGTCTGAATGACAGTCCACTACATTACAGTATATAACAGACTGAATGACAGTCCACTACATTACGGTATATAACAGTCTGAATGACAGTATATAACAGTCTGAATGACAGTATATAACAGTCTGAATGACAGTCCATTACATTACAGTATATAACAGACTGAATGACAGTCCACTACATTACAGTATATAACAGACTGAATGACAGTCCTCTACATTACAGTATATAACAGTCTGAATGACAGTCACTACATTACAGTATATAACAGTCTGAATGACAGTATATAACAGTCTGAATGACAGTCCACTACATTACAGTATATAACAGACTGAATGACAGTCCGCTACATTACAATATATAACAGTCTGAATGACAGTCCACTACATTACAGTATATAACAGTCTGAATGACAGTCCACTATATTACAGTATATAACAGACTGAATGACAGTATATAACAGACTGAATGACAGTCCACTACATTACAGTATATAACAGACTGAATGACAGTCCACTACATTACAGTACATAACAGACTGAATGACAGTCCACTACATTACAATATATAATAGACTGAATGACAGTCCACTACATTACAGTATATAACAGTCTGAATGACAGTATATAACAGTCTGAATGACAGTCCACTACATTACAGTATATAACAGACTGAATGACAGTCCACCACATTACAGTATATAACAGTCTGAATGACAGTATATAACAGTCTGAATGACAGTCCACTCATTACATTACAGTATATAACAGTCTGAATGACAGTCCACTACATTACAGTATATAACAGTCTGAATGACAGTCCACTACATTACAGTATATAACAGACTGAATGACAGTCCACTACATTACAGTATATAACAGACTGAATGACAGTATATAACAGACTGAATGACAGTCCACTACATTACAGTATATAACAGTCTGAATAACAGTCCACTACATTACATTATATAACAGACTGAATGACAGTATATAACAGACTGAATGAAAATATAACAGTCTGAATGATAGTCCACTACATTACAGTATATAACAGTCTGAATGACAGTCCACTACATTACAGTTTATAACAGACTGAATGACAGTATATAACAGTCTGAATGACAGTCCACTACATTACAGTATATAACAGACTGAATGACAGTATATAACAGACTGAATGACAGTCCACTACATTACATTCTCAAATCAAATCAAATAAAATCAAATTTTATTTGTCACATACACATGGTTAGCAGATGTTAAATGCGAGTGTAGCGAAATGCTTGTGCTTCTAGTTCCGACAATGCAGTGACAGACTATGTCTGAATGACAGTCCACTATATTACAGTATATAACAGACTGAATGACAGTCCACTACATTACAGTATATAACAGACTGAATGACAGTATATATATGAATAACAGTCTGAATGACAGTCCACTACATTACAGTATATAACAGACTGAATGACAGTCCACTACATTACGGTATATAACAGTCTGAATGACAGTATATAACAATGACAGTCTGAATGACAGTCCACTACATGACAGTATATAACAGTCTGAATGACAGTCCACTACATTACAGTATATAACAGACTGAATGACAGTATATAACAGTCTGAATGACAGTCTATAACAGTCTGAATGACAGTCCACTACATTACAGTATATAACAGACTGAATGACAGTCCACTACATTACAGTATATAACAGACTGAATGACAGTATATAACAGTCTGAATGACAGTCTATAACAGTCTGAATGACAGTCCACTACAATACAGTATATAACAGTCTGAATGACAGTCCACTACATTACAGTATATAACAGACTGAATGACAGTCCATTACATTACAGTATATAACAGTCTGAATGACAGTATATAACAGTCTGAATGACAGTCCACTCATTACATTACAGTATATAACAGTCTGAATGACAGTCCACTACATTACAGTATATAACAGTCTGAATGACAGTCCACTACATTACAGTATATAACAGACTGAATGACAGTCCACTACATTACAGTATATAACAGACTGAATGACAGTATATAACAGACTGAATGACAGTCCATTACATTACAGTATATAACAGTCTGAATAACAGTCCACTACATTACATTATATAACAGACTGAATGACAGTATATAACAGACTGAATGACAGTATATAACAGACTGAATGACAGTCCACTACATTACAGTATATAACAGACTGAATGACAGTCCGCTACATTACAATATATAACAGTCTGAATGACAGTCCACTACATTACAGTATATAACAGTCTGAATGACAGTCCACTACATTACAGTATATAACAGACTGAATGACAGTATATAACAGACTGAATGACAGTCCACTACATTACAGTATATAACAGACTGAATGACAGTCCACTACATTACAGTATATAACAGACTGAATGACAGTCCACTACATTACAATATATAACAGTCTGAATGACAGTATATAACAGTCTGAATGACAGTCCACCACATTACAGTATATAACAGTCTGAATGACAGTCCACTACATTACAGTATATAACAGACTGAATGACAGTATATAACAGTCTGAATGACAGTCCACTACATTACAGTATATAACAGTCTGAATGACAGTATATAACAGTCTGAATGACAGTCCACTACATTACAGTATATAACAGTCTGAATGACAGTCCACTACATTACAGTATATAACAGACTGAATGACAGTCCACTACATTACAGTATATAACAGACTGAATGACAGTCCATTACATTACAGTATATAACAGACTGAATGACAGTCCACTACATTACAGTATATAACAGACTGAATGACAGTCCTCTACATTACAGTATATAACAGTCTGAATGACAGTCCACTACATTACAGTATATAACAGTCTGAATGACAGTATATAACAGACTGAATGACAGTCCACTACATTACAGTATATAACAGTCTGAATGACAGTATATAACAGTCTGAATGACAGTCCACTACATTACAGTATATAACAGTCTGAATGACAGTCCACTACATTACAGTATATAACAGACTGAATGACAGTCCACTACATTACAGTATATAACAGACTGAATGACAGTCCATTACATTACAGTATATAACAGACTGAATGACAGTCCACTACATTACAGTATATAACAGACTGAATGACAGTCCTCTACATTACAGTATATAACAGTCTGAATGACAGTCCACTACATTACAGTATATAACAGTCTGAATGACAGTATATAACAGTCTGAATGACAGTCCACTACATTACAGTATATAACAGACTGAATGACAGTCCGCTACATTACAATATATAACAGTCTGAATGACAGTCCACTACATTACAGTATATAACAGTCTGAATGACAGTCCACTATATTACAGTATATAACAGACTGAATGACAGTATATAACAGACTGAATGACAGTCCACTACATTACAGTATATAACAGACTGAATGACAGTCCACTACATTACAGTATATAACAGACTGAATGACAGTCCACTACATTACAATATATAAAATAGACTGAATGACAGTCCACTACATTACAGTATATAACAGTCTGAATGACAGTATATAACAGTCTGAATGACAGTCCACTACATTACAGTATATAACAGACTGAATGACAGTCCACCACATTACAGTATATAACAGTCTGAATGACAGTATATAACAGACTGAATGACAGTCCACTACATTACAGTATATAACAGTCTGAATGACAGTCCACTACATTACAGTATATAACAGACTGAATGACAGTCCACTACATTACAGTATATAACAGACTGAATGACAGTCCACCACATTACAGTATATAACAGTCTGAATGACAGTATATAACAGTCTGAATGACAGTATATAACAGTCTGAATGACAGTCCACTACATTACAGTATATAACAGTCTGAATGACAGTCCACTACATTACAGTATATAACAGACTGAATGACAGTCCACTACATTAAAGTATATAACAGTCTGAATGACAGTCCACTACATTACAGTATATAACAGTCTGAATGACAGTCCACTACATTACAGTATATAACAGACTGAATGACAGTCCACTATTACAGTATATAACAGTCTGAATGACAGTCCACTACATTACAGTATATAACAGACTGAATGACAGTCCACTACATTACAGTATATAACAGACTGAATGACAGTCCACTACATTACAGTATATAACAGTCTGAATGACAGTCCACTACATTACAGTATATAACAGACTGAATGACAGTATATAACAGTCTGAATGACAGTCCACTACATTACAGTATATAACAGTCTGAATGACAGTCCACTACATTACAGTATATAACAGTCTGAATGACAGTCCATTACATTACAGTATATAACAGTCTGACTGACAGTCCACTACATTACAGTATATAACAGTCTGACTGACAGTCCACCACATTACAGTATATAACAGTCTGAATGACAGTCCACCACATTACAGTATATAACAGACTGAATGACAGTATATAACAGACTGAATGACAGTATATAACAGACTGAATGACAGTCCACTACATTACAGTATATAACAGACTGAATGAAAGTATATAACAGTCTGAATGACAGTCCACTACATTACAGTATATCACAGTCTGAATGACAGTCCACTACATTACAGTTTATAACAGACTGAATGACAGTATATAACAGACTGAATGACAGTCCACTACATTACATTCTCAAATAAAATCAAATAAAATCAAATTTTATTTGTCACATACACATGGTTAGCAGATGTTAAATGCGAGTGTAGCGAAATGCTTGTGCTTCTAGTTCCGACAATGCAGTGACAGACTATGTCTGAATGACAGTCCACTATATTACAGTATATAACAGACTGAATGACAGTCCACTACATTACAGTATATAACAGACTGAATGACAGTCCACTACATTACAGTATATAACAGTCTGAATGACAGTATATAACAGTCTGAATGACAGTATATAACAGTCTGAATGACAGTCCACTACATGACAGTATATAACAGTCTGAATGACAGTCCACTACATTACATTATATAACAGACTGAATGACAGTATATAACAGTCTGAATGACAGTATATAACAGTCTGAATGACAGTCCACTACATGACAGTATATAACAGACTGAATGACAGTATATAACAGACTGAATGACAGTATATAACAGTCTGAATGACAGTATATAACAGTCTGAATGACAGTCCACTACATGACAGTATATAACAGTCTGAATGACAGTCCACCACATTACAGTATATAACAGTCTGAATGACAGTCCACCACATTACAGTATATAACAGTCTGAATGACAGTCCACTACATTACAGTATATAACAGACTGAATGACAGTCCACTACATTACAGTAAATAACAGTCTGAATGACAGTATATAACAGTCTGAATGACAGTCCACTACATTACAGTATATAACAGTCTGAATGACAGTCCACTACATTACAGTATATAACAGTCTGAATGACAGTCCACTACATTACAGTATATAACAGACTGAATGACAGTATATAACAGTCTGAATGACAGTCCACTACATTACAGTATATAACAGACTGAATGACAGTATATAACAGTCTGAATGACAGTCCACTACATTACAGTATATAACAGACTGAATGACAGTCCACTACATTACAGTATATAACAGACTGAATGACAGTCCACTACATTACAGTATATAACAGTCTGAATGACAGTATATAACGAGGGCCTTGTGGTGGATCTATCTCAGGGCCTGGTGGTGGAGCTATCACAAGGGCCTGGTTGTGGAGCTATCACGAGGACCTGGTGGTGGAGCTATCACGAGGACCTGGTGGTGGAGCTATCACGAGGCCTGGTGGTGGAGCTATCACGGGCCTGGTGGTGGAGCTATCACGAGGGACTAGTGGTGGTGCTATCACAAGTGCCTGGTGGTAGAGCTATCACGAGGGCCTGGTTGTGGAGCTATCACAAGGCCTGGTGGTGGAGCTATCTAGGGCCTGGTTGTGGAGCTATCACAAGGGCCTGGTGGTGGAGCTATCACGAGGGCCTGGTGGTGGAGCTATCACGAGGGCCTGGTGGTGGAGCTATCACGAGGGCCTGGTGGTGGAGCTATCACGAGGGCCTGGTTGTGGAGCTATCACGAGGGACTAGTGGTGGTGCTATCACAAGTGCCTGGTGGTGGAGCTATCACGAGGGCCTGGTTGTGGAGCTATCACAAGGGCCTGGTGGTGGAGCTATCACGAGGGCCTGGTGGTGGAGCTATCACGAGGGCCTGGTGGTGGAGCTATCACGAGGGCCTGGTGGTGGAGCTATCACAAGGGCCTGGTGGTGGAGCTATCACGAGGGCCTGGTTGTGGAGCTATCACGAGGGACTAGTGGTGGTGCTATCACAAGTGCCTGGTGGTAGAGCTATCACGAGGCCTGGTTGTGGAAACTATCACAAGGGCCTGGTGGTGGACTATCACGAGGGCCTGGTTGTGGAGCTATCACAAGGGCCTGGTGGTGGAGCTATCACGAGGGCCTGGTGGTGGAGCTATCACGAGGGCCTGGTGGTGGAGCTATCACGAGGGCCTGGTGGTGGAGCTATCACAAGGGCCTGGTGGTGGAGCTATCACGAGGGCCTGGTGGTGGTGCTATCACAAGGGCCTAGTGGTGGTGCTATCACAAGGGCCTGGTGGTGGAGCTATCACGAGGGCCTGGTGGTGGAGCTATCACGAGGGCCTGGTGGTGGAGCTATCAGTCATGGAGCTGCGACACGTAGCTCATTATCAGTGAATCTTTCGATTGGTTCGGTTCTGAAAAGTTTCAACAGACATAATTGTGGTCTTAGCAGTGCATTCCTTGCTGTCATGTGACAGGCCTGCAGTCTTATTGCATTTGGGATGGTCTGGGCAACAACAAGAACGATACTGTTATCTTACTCAGGGGGTTGTTTAACTCTGAAGGCCTTGTTATGTACTGCAGGATGTGTCTGTGGTTTATAAGGGCAGCTCCTGTTATTCAGAGACACAATTCACAATGAGAGGCTTCTGACTTCACTTAACATGCACACGCTCACACACACACACACACACACACACACACACACACACACACACACACACACACACACACACACACACACACACACACACACACACACACACACACACACACACACACACACACACACACACACACACACACACACACACACACACACACACACACACACACGCTGCTGACTGTCTCCCTGACGTGCGATAGAGTTGTAAACCGTGCTTGACCTTTGACACGGTCCCCAGTAATGCCGTTTAAAGGCCCACTCCATTTAGCAAAGAAGAAACGCCTGAAGAGAGAGTGCCATATGTCCTCAAAACACATTTGTATCATTACTAAAATATTAGTATTTATTAGTGTTAGTATGTATTAGTAGTAGTATTTATCAGTATTAGTATTTATTAGTGTTAGTATTTATTAGTGTTAGTATTTATTAGTATTAGTATTTATTCGTATTAGTATATATTAGTGTTAGTATTTATTAGTATTAGTATTTATTAGTGTTAGTATTTATTAGTAATAGTATTTATTAGTATTATTATTTATTAGTGTTAGTATTTATTAGTATTAGTATTTATTAGTATTAGTATTTATTAGTATTAGTATTTGTTAGTATTAGTATGTGTTACTATTAGTATTTATTTTGTATTAGTATTTATTACTATTAGTATTTATTACTATTAGTATTTGTTAGTATTAGTATTTATTAGTATTAGTATTTGTTAGTATTAGTATTTGTTAGTATTAGTACTTATTAGTATTAGTATGTATTACTATTAGTATTTATTAGTGTTAGTACTTATTAGTATTAGTATGTATCACTATTAGTATTTATTAGTGTTAGTATTATTAGTATTAGTATTTATTAGTATTAGTATTTATTAGTATTAGTATTTATTAGTATTTGTATTTATTAGTATTAGTATTTATTAGTGTTAGTATTTATTAGTATTAGTTAGTATTAGTATTTGTTAGTATTAGTATTTATTAGTATTAGTTAGTATTAGTATTTATTAGTATTTGTATTTATTAGTATTAGTATTTGTTAGTATTAGTATTTGTTAGTATTAGTATTTATTAGTATTAGTTAGTATTAGTATTTGTTAGTATAAGCTTTTCAAGGCCCTCCGAACGGCACTCTCCAAAGTATACACTTAAAAGTATTGACTGAATCCCTGAAAAGAGAGAGTTGACCTTTGACCCTTTACATGTCTTTGTTGTTGTTCTTTCCTGGGCCTGTTAGATCACTGTGTTTCGTATGGGCTCAGAGGGCCAGCAGGATATCGAGATGTCCATACTGACAGCCTTGCTCAAAGGTAACCTGGGAAGAACACTCCACTGTTCTTCTGCTCTTTTTCACTTCACACTTAACACAGTCTATAGAACAGATGAATGCTGGGATTGAGACATTTGATTTGAATCCCAGTCATAGTCTATAGAACAGATGAATGCTGGGATTGAGACATTTGATCTGAATCCCAGTCATAGTCTATAGAACAGATGAATGCTGGGATTGAGACATTCGATCTGAATCCCAGTCATAGTCTATAGAACAGATGAATTCTGGGATTGAGACATTTGATTTGAATCCCAGTCATAGTCTATAGAACAGATGAATGCTGGGATTGAGACATTTGATCTGAATACCAGTCATAGTCTATTGAACAGCTGTGAAGCGTTTCAAGGTGAAACCAAAAAGCCTTGTTGGTGTTTGATTATAGGCACCAATGCCTCTGCCCCTGACCAGCTGAGTCTAGCCCTGGCCTGGAACAGAGTGGACATCGCTAGGAGCCAGATCTTCGTCTACGGTCACCACTGGCCCATGAGTGGCAGCGTAAGTCTTATAAACAACTTGGGAAACACGTGGATACAATGAACATCACCATGCTGGTCTAACAGGGTCTGATTCAGAGTTGTAATGGACAACACCATGCTGGTCTAACAGGGTCTGATTCAGAGTTGTAATGGACAACACCATGCTGGTCTAACAGGGTCTGATTCAGAGTTGTAATGGACAACACCATGCTGGTCTAACAGGGTCTGATTCAGAGTTGTAAATGAACAACACCATGCTGGTCTAACAGGGTCTGATTCAGAGTTGCTAATGATTCAGAGTTGTAATGGACAACACCATGCTGGTCTAACAGGGCCTGATTCAGAGTTGTAATGGACAACACCATGCTGGTCTAACAGGGTCTGATTCAGAGTTGTAGTGAACAACACCATGCTGGTCTAACAGGGTCTGATTCAGAGTTGTAATGGACAACACCATGCTGGTCTAACAGGGTCTGATTCAGAGTTGTAGTGAACAACACCATGCTGGTCTAGCTGGGGTCTGATTCAGAGTTGTAATGGACAACACCATGCTGGTCTAACAGGGTCTGATTCAGAGTTGTAGTGAACAACACCATGCTGGTCTAACAGGGTCTGATTCAGAGATCAGATAAGCACGTGCAACTTGACCTTTGACCTAAATCACTCATTGGCATCAGTGGGTTAGAGTAAAGTTTGCACAATACGGCTGAAATAGAGTTCAGCTTGCAGACCTCAAGTCAGAACAACTGCCCATATTCCAAAATAAATATTTTGCTGGCCCCAAATGGTATCAAATTCCCTAAACATAGTGCACTACTTTTGTCTAGAGCCCTATGGGACTTGGTCAGAACTAGTGCGCGACACAGGGAATAGGGTGCCATTTGGGACACAGCCTGAACCTCTAACCAACGGTGATGGTGAGACAACAACCTCCACTGCAGGTACTGTAACAGCTCCATGAACTGGGTCAACAAGGGGCTTTCATCCCTCCTGTGTTACCTTCCAGGCGGCCAACACCACGGCATCCCAGGAGAAGACCAAGAGCCCGGTCCCAGTCCGCGGTGGAGGTGGTGGGGCAGGGAAGGGCAAGGCCAGGGTCAAGAAGGGCCAAGGCAAGTCCAAACCTGAACCTCCGGAAGAGACGGACCCCAGGAAGCTGGAGCTACGCAACTGGGTAAATCAATAACCAGTAGTGATTAGGCTTTCACACAATACACTAACTCATATATTCACATATCAATACACTATATTCAAACACATCAATACACTATATTCAACCATATCAATACACTATATTCAACCATATCAATACACTATATTCAAACATGTCAATACACTATATTCAACCATATCAATACACTATATTCAAACATATCAATACACTATATTCAACCATATCAATACACTATATTCAACCATATCAATACACTATATTCAACCATATCAATACACTATATTCAACCATATCAATACACTATATTCAACCATATCAATACACTATATTCAACCATATCAATACACTATATTCAACCATATCAATACACTATATTCAAACACATCAAAACACTATATCATATCATTTCTATCTGAAGCAGTTATGTAGAGATAATGCAAGTCAACTCTTTAAAACATATTTTAATGAGTACTTATTCTTCCTGAACCGTGGCATCAGGGTTTATCCACCTTTCATTACCACGACAACACTGATGTTAAAGGTGTTTTATATTTATTTGCACACTTTGAGGTTGGAATAATACTGGGAAATGAAGAAAAAATATATATGATAATGATATATGATAATGATATGTGATAATGATATATGATAATGATATATGATATAATGATATATGACAATGATATGCGATAATGATAATGATAATGATATGTGATAATGATATGTGATAATGATATGTGATAATGATATGTGATAATGATATATGACAATGATATGCGATAATGATAATGATAATGATATGTGATAATGATATATGATAATGATATGTGATAATGATATATGATAATGATATGTGATAATGATATATGATAATGATATAAATGACAATGATATGCGATAATGATATGCGATAATGATAATGATATACGATAATGATATATGATAATGATATATGATAATGATATGATAATGATATATATAATGATATATGATAATGATATGTGATAATGATATATGATAATGATATGTGATAATGATATATGATAATGCCCTTTTAGTGTACAGAGCTGTTTGAAAAGACCACCTGAAAATTCAGCGGTTTTGGTGTGATGGCCTGTCTGGTGACATCACCAGGTGGTAACTGAGTTCATTAGACCAATAAGAAGAGAGTTCCCAAACCTCTCTTGTCAATAACAGCGAGTATTCAGTTTCCCCCCTCCACACTCAGACCACTCCCAGACAGTCCTTGCTAAATTCTAGCGTTTGAAATTATTCTTTGCTAAGAAGCTAATTTAGTTAATTTCTGATCATTTTAAAAAATATTTATGATAAACTTATTGTTACCCAGAAATGATTTGATATTGTGCTAAAATGTGATTTTCTAGATTTTTGTTTTAGATTCTGTCTCTCACAGTTGAAGTGTACCTATGATAAAAAAAATTACAGACCTCTACATGCTTTGTAAGTAGGAAAACCTGCAAAATCGGCAGTGTATCAAATACTTGTTTCTCCCCACTGTACAAATGTCTTATATCGGTTGAAAGCTTAAATTCTTGTTAATCTAACTGCACTGTCCGATTTATAGTAGCTATTACAGCGAAAACATGCCATGTGATTGTTTGAGGACGGCGCCCAATATCAAAATATTTTTCCACCGGCACAGGTTTCATAAATTCACAAAAAGCGATTAAATATTCACTTACTTTTTGGAAAATCTTCCTCTGATTTGTCATCCAAAGGGTCCCAGCTTTAACATATAGTGTCGTTTTGTTAGATAAAATCCTTCTTTATATCCCAAAAGTCAGGCGCCATCGATTTGAGTAATCCATTGCTCAAAATGCAGAGAAAGGAATCTGAAAATTCACCCCTAAA
>NW_025749051.1:22500-28223 GCF_021184085.1 Oncorhynchus gorbuscha
TTAGGTGTTATGACTGGTTTCATTAGGTGTTGTGACTGGTTTCATAAAGGTGTTATGATGACTGGTTTCATTAGGGTGTTATGACTGGTTTCATTAGGTGTTATGACTGGTTTCATTAGGGTGTTGGGACTGGTTTCATTAGGGTGTTATGGACTGGTTTCATTAGGGTGTTATGACTGGTTTCATTAGGGTGTTGGGACTGGTTTTTCATTAGGTGTTGGGACTGGTTTCATTAGGCTGGTTTCATTAGGGTGTTATGACTGGTTTCATTAGGGTGTTATGACTGGTGTTATGACTGGTTTCATTAGGGTGTTATGACTGGTTTCATTAGGGTGTTATGACTGGTTTCATAAAGGTGTTATGACTGGTTTCATTAGGGTGTTATGACTGGTTTCATTAGGGTGTTATGACTGGTTTCATTAGGGTGTTATGGCTGGTTTCATTAGGGTGTTATGACTGGTTTCATTAGGGTGTTATGGCTGGTTTCATTAGGGTGTTATGACTGGTTTCATTAGGGTGTTATGACTGGTGTTATGACTGGTTTCATTAGGGTGTTATGACTGGTTTCATTAGGGTGTTATGACTGGTTTCATAAAGGTGTTATGACTGGTTTCATAAAGGTGCTATGTATAGTAATGTGTTACTTCATATTGACCCCCTATAGTAAAGTGTTACCTAATATTGACCCCCTATAGTAAAGTGTTACCTAATATTGACTCCTATAGTAGTGATACCTAATATTGACCCCTATAGTAAAGTGTTACCTAATATTGACCCCTATAGTAAAGTGTTACCTAACATTGACCCCCTATAGTAACCTGTTACCTAATATTGACCCCCTATAGTAACGTGATACCTAACATTGACCCCCTATAGTAAAGTGTTACCTAATATTGACCCCCTATAGTAAAGTGTTACCTAATATTGGCCCCCTACAGTAAAGTGAAACCAGTAACAGTAGAATGATGATGGTTGTTTGGTGTTTCAGGGAAATCTTCCACCGGATTACCAGATCACCTTGATCGATATCGGATTGGTCCTGGAGTTCCTGATGGGCGGGGCCTATCGCTGTAACTACACCAGGAAACAGTTCCGCACCCTCTACAACAACCTCTACGGTTTAAAAGAGTGAGGAGAAACACTCCCTTTAGAGATCTGAATATAATACACTGAATAAAAAAATAGAAATGCAACATGTAAAGTGTTGCTCTATTTTTCATGAGCTGAAATAAAAGATCACAGAAATGTTTCCATACGCACGTAAAGCTTATTTCTCTTAATAAATGTTGTGTATACATTTGTTTACTTCCCTGTTAGTGAGCATTTCTCCTTTGCCAAGATAATCCATTCACCAGAGAGGTGTGGCATATCAAACAGCATGATCGTTACACAGGTGCACCTTGTGCTGGGGACACTCTCTAAGATGTGCAGGTTTGTCACGCAACATAATGCCACGGATGTCTCAAGTTTTGAGCGAGCGTCCAATTGGCATGCAGACTGCAGGAATGTCTTGCCAGAGAATTGAATGTTCATTTCTCTACCATAAGCCGCCTCCAACGTCATTTTAGAGAATTTGTCAGTACATCCAACCGGCATCACAACCCCAGACCAGGTGTAGCCACGCAGCCCAGGGCCTCCACATCCAGATTCTTCACCTGCAGGATCGTCTGAGACCCGCCACTCGGACAGCTGATGAAACTGTGGGTTTGCACAACCAAAGAATTTCTGCAAAAACTGCCAGAAACCGTCTCTGGGAAGCTCATCTGCGTCCTCGTCGTCCTCACCGGGTCTTGACCTGACTGCAGTTCGGCGTCATAACCGACTTCAGTTGGCAAATGCTCACCTTCGATGACCACTGGCACGCTGGAGAAGTGTGCTCTTCACGGAGGAATCCCGGTTTCAACTGTACCGGGAACATGGCAGATATCGTGTATGGTGTTGTGTGGTTGAGCGGTTTGCTGATGTCAACGTTGTGAACAGAGTTCCCCATGGTGGCGGTGGGGTTATGGTATGGGGCAGGCATAAGTTACGGAAAACAAACACAATATAATTTTATTGATGGAAATTTTAATGCACGGAGATACCGTGACGAGATCTTGGGGCCCATTTTCGTGACATTCATCCACCGCCATCATCTCATGTTTCAACATGATAATGCACTGCCCCGTTCACAAGGATCTGTACACAATTCCCGGACGCTGAAAATGTCCCAGTTCTTCCATGGAAGATATGTTACCCACTGAGCATGTTTGGGATGCTCTGGATCGATGTGATATGACAGCTTGTTCCAGTTCACACAGCCATTGAAGAGCAGTGGGACAACATTTCACAGGCCACAAATCAACAGCCTGATCAACTCTATGCGAAGGAGATGTGTCTCGCTGCATGAGGCAAATGGCGGTCACACCAGATACTGACCAATGCATGTCTGTATTCCCAGTCATGTGAAATCCATAGATTAGGGCCTAATGAATCAAATCAAATCAAGTGTATTTATAAAGCCCTTTTGGCATCCGCCAATGTCACAAAGTGCTGTACAGAAACTCAACCTAAAACCCCAAACAGGAAGCAATGCAGACGTAGAAGCACATTATTTGAAATAAATAATGCATTTATTTTATTTGACTGATTTCCTTATATGAACTGTAACTCAGTAAAACCTTTGAAATTGTTGCGTGCTGCATTTAAATATTTTTGTTCAGTGTAATAATAACTTTAATAATAATATATAAATGCTAATGCTAATGCTAACATGAATGCTAATGTTAATCATGCTAATTAAATGCTGTCCCTCCCCTTGTTTTGTTTCACAGCCGAAAGCTTTAAAAATGTTAGGACTGGAGGTGAGTGTCTCTGCCTTCACTTAGCACTGTTGTTCTACTTAGCGACATTTTATATTCACATATTGTAACGACCTTGGGTTTATAAGCACGAAATCGACTTCTGCCGCACGAGCATGCTTTTGCGGCCAGTCGATAGCACGCTGGACTTCGGGCAAGAAGGTCGAGGGTTCCGGAGCCTGCTCCTGCTGTTTCATTACAAGATCATCCATACCAATACAATAACCACTTGAATTCATTTCTGTATACAGGGAGAATCCACTTAGTCTCCCATTGGTATCAATGCATGTCTAAGCAAACATTTGACTTCAGTGAAGTGAAGTTAAGATTCGCCCAGCCAATACTTCATATTTCTAATGCATCTGATTCATCAGACTTACTTCAGCATGGAGGAAAAAAGGCAACAGAAGGAAGAAGAAGAAGAAGAAGAAAGAGGAAGAGATCGACATCGATGTGGGATCTAATTCGGAGGTCAGCCATCTTCCAGTACCCGTTCCATGGAGCTGATGGTGGGCCGCTCTCAGAAGCGTCAGAAGATGGCCTTCTGTTCCTGTGAAAGAGGGGGAAGAGGCCATGGCCAAAGCTCTGTGGCCTGTAAGCTGTACAAGGCCATACCCTAGCTCGCCTCAGAGTGAACTGTGGACGACATCTTCCAGGACCTGGAAAACAATTCCAAGTTAGTGAGGGACTAGCTAGCAGAAAGGTTTAGATTTAACAGCGTTGGGGTCAGAGGACTAGCTAGCAGAAAGGTTTAGATTTAACTGGCTAGCAGAAAGGTTTAGATTTAACAGTGTTAGGGTCAAGTTAGTGAGGGGACTAGCTAGCAGAAAGAGATTTAACAAATATGGTTAGTGAGACTTTAACAGTGTGTGAGGGACTCAAGAAAGGTTATTTAATAGTGAGGGACTAGCTAGCAGAAAGGTTTAGATTTAACAGTGTGGGGGTCAAGGTTAGTGAGGGACTAGCTAGCAGAAAGGTTTAGATTTAACAGTGTTGGGGTCAGGGTGTAGTGAGGGACTAGCTAGCAGAAAGGTTTAGATTTAACAGCGTTGGGGTCAAGTTAGTGAGGGACTAGCTAGCAGAAAGGTTTAGATTTAACAGTGTTGGGGTCAAGAAAGGTTTAGATTTTAACAGAGGGGCTAGCTAGCAGAAAGGTTTAGATTTAACAGTGTTTGGGGTCAGGTGATAGTGAGAAAGGTTTAGATTTATCAGTGTTAAATAAGCTAGCAGAAAGGTTTAGATTTAACAGTGTGGGGGTCAAGAAAGGCTTAGTGAGGGACTTAGCTAGCAGAAAGGTTTAGATTTAACAGCGTTTAAATGGGGTCAAGTTAGTGAGTGAGGGGCTAGCTAGCAGAAAGGTTTAGATTTAACAGCGTTAGTGAGGGACTAGCTAAGTTAGTGAGGGAGGGACTAGCTAGCAGAAAGGTTTAGATTTAACAGCGTTGGGGTCAAGTTAGTGAGGGCTAGATTTAACAGCTAGCAGAAGAAAGGTTTAGATTTAACAGCGCATTGGGGTCAAGTTTAGATTTAACAGCGTTAGTTAGTGAGGGCTAGCTAGCAGAAAGGTTTAGATTTATCAGTGTTGGGGTCAAGTTAGTGAGGGTTAGCTAGCAGAAAGTTTAGATTTAACAGTGTGGGGGTCAAGTTAGTGAGGGACTAGCTAGCAGAAAGGTTTAGATTTAACAGTGTTGAGGCCGGGTTAGTGAGGGACTAGCTAGCAGAAAGATTTAACAGTGTAAATAAGTTAGTGAGAGCTAGCTAGCAGAAAGGTTTCCATCTTACCATGCTAGTCAAGTTAGTGAGTGTGGGCCAGCTAGCAGAAAGATTTAACAGTGTTGGGGTCTAGTTAGTGCGGGGCTAGCTAGCAGAAAGATTTAACAGTGTTGGGGTCAAGTTAGTGAGGGGCTAGCTAGCAGAAAGTTTTCCATCTAACAGCGTTGGGGTCAAGTTAGTGAGGGGCTAGCTAGCAGAAAGGTTTCCATCTAACAGCGTTGGGGTCAAGTTAGTGAGGGACTAGCTAGCAGAAAGGTTTAGATTTAACAGTGTTGGGGTCAAGTTAGTGAGGGGCTAGCTAGCAGAAAGGTTTCCATCTAACAGCGTTGGGGTCAAGTTAGTGAGGGGCTAGCTAGCAGAAAGGTTTCCATCTAACAGCGTTGGGGTCAAGTTAGTGAGGAAATTCAGGAAGCAAACTCAAATTCCAAATAAGAAAATTGGAATTGTAAATGGAATTGACCCCTAAGCACAACGTCTTCCTTCTTCCCTCCTCAGAGAGTTTGGCCAGCTGGCATACGAGCTTCTTGACCAGTCCTATAAGCACGATGAGCAGGTGGCCATGAAACTACTGACCTATCAGCTAAAGAACTGGAGCGACTCTACCTGCCTGAAACTGGCTGTAGCCGCCAAGCACAGAGACTTCATCGCCCACACCTGCAGTCAGATGCTGCTCACTGATATGTGGATGGGATGTCTGAGAATGGGCAAGAGGAACGGGTTCAAGGTGGGTTAAAGACCTGAACATGGCCAAGCGATAGCAGAGAGCCAATCAACCTGTGACTGTATTCATGATACATCACTGCCTCCCGTGTCTTATTGCTTTTATAAAACTGTTACCAACATACTAAAATAACAATAAATGACATATTTTACCCATTTTTTATTTTATTTTTTAGATAAGTCAATTCATAAAATGTCATTATTTCACCAGAAGGTATAGTCCAGACAAAAATTCTGGATGTTAGTTATTTTGGTCAAGTTGCTACAGACGCCACCCAGTCGTTAATTATTTTTTGCACGGTTGCTATGCAAAAGGACTGATCATCCGTTCTGAACAAAATGGTTGCTATGCAGGCTGGATAACATTCTTGTCACTTGCTAGATAGCTAG
>NW_025749052.1:0-28219 GCF_021184085.1 Oncorhynchus gorbuscha
GAGGGATCACTGGCCTAGAAGAGGACATAACAGGAGAGAGAGGGATCACTGGCCTAGAAGAGGACACAACAGGAGAGAGAGGGATCACTGGCCTAGAAGAGGAACAGGAGGAGAGAGGGATCACTGGCTAGAAGAGGACTAGAAGAGGATCACTGGCCTAGAGAAGAGGAACAGGAGAGAGAGGGATCACTGGCCTAGAAGAGGAACAGAGAGAGAGGGATCACTGGCCTAGATGAGGACATAACAGGAGAGAGAGGGATCACTGGCCTAGAAGAGGAACAGGAGAGAGAGGGATCACTGGCCTCAGAAGAGGAACAGGAGAGAGAGGGATCACTAGAAGAGGAACAGGAGAGAGAGGGATCACTGGCCTAGAAGAGGAACAGGAGAGAGAGGGATCACTGGCCTAGAAGAGGAACAGGAGAGAGAGGGATCACTGGCCTAGAAGAGGAACAGGAGAGAGAGGGATCACTGGCCTAGAAGAGGAACAGGAGAGAGAGGGATCACTGGCCTAGAAGAGGAACAGGGAGAGAGGGATCACTGGCCTAGAAGAGGAACAGAGAGAGAGGGATCACTGGCCTAGAAGAGGAACAGGAGAGAGAGGGATCACTGGCCTAGAAGAGGACAACAGGAGAGAGAGGGATCACTGGCCTAGAAGGGGACACAACATAACAGAGAGAGGGATCACTGGCCTAGAAGAGGACACAACAGGAGAGAGGATCACTGGCCTAGAAGAGGACAACAGGAGAGAGAGGATCACTGGCCGAGAAGAGGACATAACACTGGCCTAGAGAGAGGAGGGATCACTGGCCTAGAAGAGGAACAGGAGAGAGAGGGATCACTGGCCAGAAGAGGAGGACAGGAGAGAGAGGGATCACTGGCCTAGAAGAGGAACAGGAGAGAGAGGGATCACTGGCCTAGAAGAGGAACAGGAGAGAGAGGATCACTGGCCTAGAAGAGGAACAGGAGAGAGAGGATCACTGGCCTAGAAGAGGACACAACAGGAGAGAGAGGGATCACTGGCCTAGAAGAGGAACAGGAGAGAGGGATCACTGGCCTAGAAGAGGAACAGGAGAGAGGGATCACTGGCCTAGAAGAGGCCTAGAAGAGGAACAGGAGAAGAGAGGGATCACTGGCCTAGAAGAGGAACAGGAGAGAGAGGGATCACTGGCCTAGAAGAGGAACAGGAGAGAGGGATCACTGAGGACAGAAGAGGAACAGAGAGAGGGATCACTGGCCTAGAAGAGGAACAGGAGAGAGAGGGATCACTGGCCTAGAAGAGGAACAGGAGAGAGAGGGATCACTGGCCTAGAAGAGGAACAGGAGAGAGGGATCACTGGACTAGAAGAGGAACAGAGAGAGAGGGATCACTGGCCGAGAAGAGGACACAGGAGAGAGGGATCACAGGAACAGAGAGAGGGATCACTGGCCAAGAAGAGGACACAACAGGAGAGAGGGATCACTGGCCTAGAAGAGGAACAGGAGAGAGAGGGATCACTGGCCTAGAAGAGGAACAGGAGAGAGGGATCACTGGACTAGAAGAGGAACAGAGAGAGGGATCACTGGCCTAGAAGAGGAACAGGAGAGAGAGGGATCACTGGCCGAGAAGAGGAACAGGAGAGAGAGGGATCACTGGCTAGAAGAGGAACAGAGAGAGGAACAGGAACAGGAGAGAGGGATCACTGGCCTAGAAGAGGAACAGGAGAGAGAGGGATCACTGGCCTAGAAGAGGAACAGGAGAGAGAGGGATCAACAGAAGAGGAGAGAGAGGGATCACTGGCCTAGAAGAGGACACAACAGGAGAGACAGGGATCACTGGCCTAGAAGAGGACACAACAGGAGAGAGAGGGATCACTGGCCTAGAAGAGGAACAGGAGAGACAGGGATCACTGGCCTAGAAGAGGACACAACAGGAGAGAGAGGGATCACTGGCCTAGAAGAGGAACAGGAGAGAGAGGGATCACTGGCCTAGAAGAGGAACAGGAGAAAGGGATCACTGGCCTAGAAGAGGACACAACAGGAGAGAGAGGGATCACTGTCCTAGAAGAGGACACAACAGGAGAGGGATCACTGGCCTAGAAGAGGACATAACAGGAGAGAGAGGGATCACTGGCCGAGAAGAGGAACAGGAGAGAGAGGGATCACTGGCCGAGAAAAGGAACAGGAGAGAGAGGGATCACTGGCCTAGAAGAGGACACAACAGGAGAGAGAGGGATCACTGGCCTAGAAGAGGACACAACAGGAGAGAGAGGGATCACTGGCCTAGAAGAGGAACAGGAGAGAGAGGGATCACTGGCCTAGAAGAGGAACAGGAGAGAGAGGGATCACTGGCCTAGAAGAGGACACAACAGGAGAGAGAGGGATCACTGGCCTAGAAGAGGACACAACAGGAGAGAGAGGGATCACTGGCCTAGAAGAGGACACAACAGGAGAGAGAGGGATCACTGGCCTAGAAGAGGACACAACAGGAGAGAGGGATCACTGGCTTAGAAGAAGACATAACAGGAGAGAGGGATCACTGGCCTAGAAGAGGAACAGGAGAGAGGGATCACTGGCCTAGAAGAGGACAGGAGAGAGGGATCACTGGCCTAGAAGAGGAACAGGAGAGAGAGGGATCACTGGCCTAGAAGAGGACACAACAGGAGAGAGAGGGATCACTGGCCTAGAAGAGGAACAGGAGAGAGGGATCACTGGCCTAGAAGAGGACACAACAGGAGAGACAGGGATCACTGGCCTAGAAGAGGAACAGGAGAGAGAGGGATCACTGGCCTAGAAGAGGACACAACAGGAGAGAGAGGGATCACTGGCCTAGAAGAGGAACAGGAGAGAGAGGGATCACTGGCCTAGAAGAGGAACATGAGAGAGAGGGATCACTGGCCTAGAAGAGGAACAGGAGAGAGAGGGATCACTGGCCTAGAAGAGGACACAACAGGAGAGAGAGGGATCACTGGCCTAGAAGAGGAACAGGAGAGAGAGGGATCACTGGCCTAGAAGAGGACACACCAGGAGAGAGAGGGATCACTGGCCTAGAAGAGGACACAACAGGAGAGAGAGGGATCACTGGCCTAGAAGAGGACATAACAGGAGAGAGAGGGATCACTGGCCTAGAAGAGGACACAACAGGAGAGAGAGGGATCACTGGCCTAGAAGAGGAACAGGAGAGAGAGGGATCACTGGCCTAGAAGAGGACACAACAGGAGAGAGAGGGATCACTGGCCTAGAAGAGGAACAGGAGAGAGAGGGATCACTGGCCTAGAAGAGGAACAGGAGAGAGAGGGATCACTGGCCTAGAAGAGGAACAGGAGAAAGGGATCACTGGCCTAGAAGAGGACACAACAGGAGAGAGAGGGATCACTGGCCTAGAAGAGGACACAACAGGAGAGAGAGGGATCACTGGCCTAGAAGAGGACACAACAGGAGAGAGAGGGATCACTGGCCTAGAAGAGGACACAACAGGAGAGAGAGGGATCACTGGCCTAGAAGAGGAACAGGAGAGACAGGGATCACTGGCCTAGAAGAGGACACAACAGGAGAGAGAGGGATCACTGGCCTAGAAGAGGAACAGGAGAGAGAGGGATCACTGGCCTAGAAGAGGAACAGGAGAAAGGGATCACTGGCCTAGAAGAGGACACAACAGGAGAGAGAGGGATCACTGGCCTAGAAGAGGACATAACAGGAGAGAGAGGGATCACTGGCCGAGAAGAGGAACAGGAGAGAGAGGGATCACTGGCCGAAAAAAGGAACAGGAGAGAGAGGGATCACTGGCCTAGAAGAGGAACAGGAGAGAGAGGGATCACTGGCCTAGAAGAGGACACAACAGGAGAGAGAGGGATCACTGACCTAGAAGAGGAACAGGAGAGAGAGGGATCACTGGCCTAGAAGAGGAACAGGAGAGAGAGGGATCACTGGCCTAGAAGAGGACACAACAGGAGAGAGAGGGATCACTGGCCTAGAAGAGGAACAGGAGAGAGAGGGATCACTGGTCTAGAAGAGGACACAACAGGAGAGAGAGGGATCACTGGCCTAGAAGAGGACACAACAGGAGAGAGAGGGATCACTGGCCTAGAAGAGGAACAGGAGAGAGAGGGATCACTGGCCTAGAAGAGGACATAACAGGAGAGAGAGGGATCACTGGCCTAGAAGAGGACATAACAGGAGAGAGAGGGATCACTGGCCTAGAAGAGGACATAACAGGAGAGAGAGGGATCACTGGCCTAGAAGAGGACATAACAGGAGAGAGAGGGATCACTGGCCTAGAAGAGGACACAACAGGAGAGAGAGGGATCACTGGCCTAGAAGAGGACACAACAGGAGAGAGAGGGATCACTGGCCTAGAAGAGGACACACCAGGAGAGAGAGGGATCACTGGCCTAGAAGAGGAACAGGAGAGAGAGGGATCACTGGCCTAGAAGAAGACATAACAGGAGAGAGGGATCACTGGCCTAGAAGAGGAACAGGAGAGAGGGATCACTGGCCTAGAAGAGGACAGGAGAGAGGGATCACTGGCCTAGAAGAGGAACAGGAGAGAGAGGGATCACTGGCCTAGAAGAGGACACAACAGGAGAGAGAGGGATCACTGGCCTAGAAGAGGAACAGGAGAGAGAGGGATCACTGGCCTAGAAGAGGAACAGGAGAAAGGGATCACTGGCCTAGAAGAGGACACAACAGGAGAGAGAGGGATCACTGGCCTAGAAGAGGACATAACAGGAGAGAGAGGGATCACTGGCCGAGAAGAGGAACAGGAGAGAGAGGGATCACTGGCCGAAAAAAGGAACAGGAGAGAGAGGGATCACTGGCCTAGAAGAGGAACAGGAGAGAGAGGGATCACTGGCCTAGAAGAGGACACAACAGGAGAGAGAGGGATCACTGACCTAGAAGAGGAACAGGAGAGAGAGGGATCACTGGCCTAGAAGAGGAACAGGAGAGAGAGGGATCACTGGCCTAGAAGAGGACACAACAGGAGAGAGAGGGATCACTGGCCTAGAAGAGGAACAGGAGAGAGAGGGATCACTGGCCTAGAAGAGGACACAACAGGAGAGACAGGGATCACTGGCCTAGAAGAGGAACAGGAGAGAGAGGGATCACTGGCCTAGAAGAGGAACAGGAGAGAGGGATCACTGGCATAGAAGAGGAACAGGAGAGAGGGATCACTGGCCTAGAAGAGGAACAGGAGAGAGAGGGATCACTGGCCTAGAAGAGGACACACCAGGAGAGAGAGGGATCATTGGCCTAGAAGAGGACACACCAGGAGAGAGGGATCACTGGCCTAGAAGAGGACACAACAGGAGAGAGAGGGATCACTGGCCTAGAGGAGGACACACCAGGAGAGAGAGGGATCATTGGCCTAGAAGAGGACACAACAGGAGAGAGGGATCACTGGCCTAGAAGAGGACACAACAGGAGAGAGAGGGATCACTGGCCTAGAAGAGGACACACCAGGAGAGAGAGGGATCACTGGCCTAGAAGAGGACATAACAGGAGAGAGAGGGATCACTGGCCTAGAAGAGGAACAGGAGAGAGAGGGATCACTGGCCTAGAAGAGGACACAACAGGAGAGAGAGGGATCACTGGCCTAGAAGAGGAACAGGAGAGAGAGGGATCACTGGCCTAGAAGAGGACATAACAGGAGAGAGAGGGATCACTGGCCTAGAAGAGGACATAACAGGAGAGAGAGGGATCACTGGCCTAGAAGAGGACATAACAGGAGAGAGAGGGATCACTGGCCTAGAAGAGGACACAACAGGAGAGACAGGGATGAGTGTTAACTCTCTGAGAGGCTTTAACTGTTGTGAGGAGGGAGTCTTGACAGGGATGAGTGATAACTCTCTGAGAGGCTTTAACTGTTGTGAGGAGGGAGTCTTGACAGGGATGAGTGATAACTCTCTGAGAGGCTTTAACTGTTGTGAGGAGGGAGTCTTGACAGGGATGAGTGATAACTCTCTGAGAGGCTTTAACTGTTGTGAGGAGGGAGTCTTGACAGGGATGAGTGATAACTCTCTGAGAGGCTTTAACTGTTGTCAGGGCTTTTCCAGGAAATACAGAGCACACAGGGGGCGTCCCAAAGAGCACCCTGTTCCCTCGGGGCCCTGTTAAAATGCATCACACTCTATGGGGAATAGGGTGCTATAGGGCTCTGGTCAAATGCATCACACTCTATGGGGAATAGGGTGCTATAGGGCCCTGGTCTAAAGCAGTGCACTATATAGGGGAATAGGGTGCTATAGGGCTCTGGTCTAAAGCAGTGCACTATATAGGGGAATAGGGTTCTATAGGGCTCTGGTCTAAAGCAGTGCACTATATAGGGGAATAGGGTTCTATAGGGCTCTGGTCAACAGTAGTGCACTATATAGGGGAATAGGGTGCTATAGGGCCCTGGTCAACAGTAGTGCACTATATAGGGGAATAGGGTGCTATAGGGCCCTGGTCAACAGTAGTGCACTATATAGGGGAATAGGGTGCTATAGGGCCCTGATCAACAGTAGTGCACTATATAGGGGAATAGGGTGCTATAGGGCCCTGGTCAACAGTAGTGCACTATATAGGGGAATAGGGTTCTATAGGGCCCTGGTCAACAGTAGTGCACTATATAGGGGAATAGGGTGCTATAGGGCCCTGGTCAACAGTAGTGCACTATATAGGGGAATAGGGTGCTATAGGGCCCTGATCAACAGTAGTGCACTATATAGGGGAATAGGGTGCTATAGGGCCCTGGTCAACAGTAGTGCACTATATAGGGGAATAGGGTTCTATAGGGCCCTGGTCAACAGTAGTGCACTATATAGGGGAATAGGGTGCTATAGGGCCCTGGTCAACAGTAGTGCACTATATAGGGGAATAGGGTTCTATAGGGCCCTGGTCAACAGTAGTGCACTATATAGGGGAATAGGGTGCTATAGGGCCCTGGTCAACAGTAGTGCACTATATAGGGGAATAGGGTTCTATAGGGCCCTGGTCAACAGTAGTGCACTATATAGGGGAATAGGGTGCTATAGGGCCCTGGTCAACAGTAGTGCACTATATAGGGGAAGGTCTAGGTGAGAGGGGATGTGGATGGGTCAGGCTGGGGGAGAGAGCCTGGGGTTGGTCTAGGTGAGAGGGGCTGGGTCAGGCTGGGGAGAGAGCCTGGGGTTGGTCTAGGTGAGAGGGGATGTAGCTGGGTCAGGCTGGGGGAGAGAGCCTGGGTTTGGTCTAGGTGAGAGGGGCTGGGTCAGGAAGGGGAGAGAGCCTGGGGTTGGTCTAGGTGAGAGGGGCTGGGTCAGGAAGGGAGAGAGCCTGGGGTTGGTCTAGGTGAGAGGGGCTGGGTCAGGAAGGGGAGAGAGCCTGGGGTTGGTCTAGGTGAGAGGGGATGTGGCTGGGTCAGGAAGGGGAGAGAGCCTGGGGTTGGTCTAGGTGAGAGGGGCTGGGTCAGGAAGGGAGAGAGCCTGGGGTTGGTCTAGGTGAGAGGGGATGTGGCTGGGTCAGGAAGGGAGAGAGCCTGGGGTTGGTCTAGGTGAGAGGGGATGTGGCTGGGTCAGGAAGGGGAGAGAGCCTGGGGTTGGTCTAGGTGAGAGGGGATGTGGCTGGGTCAGGAAGGGGAGAGAGCCTGGGGTTGGTCTAGGTGAGAGGGGATGTAGCTGGGTCAGGAAGGGGAGAGAGCCTGGGGTTGGTCTAGGTGAGAGGGGATGTGGCTGGGTCAGGAAGGGGAGAGAGCCTGGGGTTGGTCTAGGTGAGAGGGGATGTGGCTGGGTCAGGCTGGGGAGAGAGCCTGGGGTTGGGTCTAGGTGAGAGGGGATGTGGCTGGGTCAGGAAGGGAGAGAGCCTGGGGTTGGTCTAGGTGAGAGGGGATGTGGCTGGGTCAGGAAGGGGAGAGAGCCTGGGGTTGGTCTAGGTGAGAGGGGATGTGGCTGGGTCAGGAAGGGGAGAGAGCCTGGGGTTGGTCTAGGTGAGAGGGGCTGGGTCAGGCTGGGGAGAGAGCCTGGGGTTGGTCTAGGTGAGAGGGGATGTAGCTGGGTCAGGCTGGGGGAGAGAGCCTGGGGTTGGTCTAGGTGAGAGGGGATGTAGCTGGGTCAGGCTGGGGGAGAGAGCCTGGGGTTGGTCTAGGTGAGAGGGGCTGGGTCAGGCTGGGGAGAGAGCCTGGGGTTGGTCTAGGTGAGAGGGGATGTAGCTGGGTCAGGCTGGGGGAGAGAGCCTGGGGTTGGTCTAGGTGAGAGGGGATGTGGCTGGGTCAGGAAGGGGAGAGAGCCTGGGGTTGGTCTAGGTGAGAGGGGATGTGGCTGGGTCAGGAAGGGGAGAGAGCCTGGGGTTGGTCTAGGTGAGAGGGGATGTGGCTGGGTCAGGAAGGGGGAGAGAGCCTGGGGTTGGTCTAGGTGAGAGGGGCTGGGTCAGGCTGGGGAGAGAGCCTGGGGTTGGTCTAGGTGAGAGGGGATGTAGCTGGGTCAGGCTGGGGGAGAGAGCCTGGGGTTGGTCTAGGTGAGAGGGGATGTGGCTGGGTCAGGAAGGGAGAGAGCCTGGGGTTGGTCTAGGTGAGAGGGGATGTGGCTGGGTCAGGAAGGGAGAGAGCCTGGGGTTGGTCTAGGTGAGAGGGGATGTGGCTGGGTCAGGCTGGGGAGAGAGCCTGGGGTTGGTCTAGGTGAGAGGGGATGTGGCTGGGTCAGGCTGGGGAGAGAGCCTGGGGTTGGTCTAGGTGAGAGGGGATGTGGCTGGGTCAGGAAGGGGAGAGAGCCTGGGGTTGGTCTAGGTGAGAGGGGATGTGGCTGGGTCAGGAAGGGAGAGAGCCTGGGGTTGGTCTAGGTGAGAGGGGATGTGGCTGGGTCAGGAAGGGAGAGAGCCTGGGGTTGGTCTAGGTGAGAGGGGATGTGGCTGGGTCAGGAAGGGGAGAGAGCCTGGGGTTGGTCTAGGTGAGAGGGGATGTGGCTGGGTCAGGCTGGGGGAGAGAGCCTGGGGTTGGTCTAGGTGAGAGGGGATGTGGCTGGGTCAGGAAGGGGAGAGAGCCTGGGGTTGGTCTAGGTGAGAGGGGATGTAGCTGGGTCAGGCTGGGGAGAGAGCCTGGGGTTGGTCTAGGTGAGAGGGGATGTGGCTGGGTCAGGCTGGGGGAGAGAGCCTGGGGTTGGTCTAGGTGAGAGGGGTTGTGGCTGGGTCAGGAAGGAGAGAGCCTGGGGTTGGTCTAGGTGAGAGGGGATGTGGCTGGGTCAGGAAGGGAGAGAGCCTGGGGTTGGTCTAGGTGAGAGGGGATGTGGCTGGGTCAGGAAGGGAGAGAGCCTGGGGTTGGTCTAGGTGAGAGGGGATGTGGCTGGGTCAGGCTGGGAGAGAGAGCCTGGGGTTGGTCTAGGTGAGAGGGGATGTGGCTGGGTCAGGCTGGGAGAGAGAGCCTGGGGTTGATCTAGGTGAGAGGGGATGTAGCTGGGTCAGGCTGGGGGAGAGAGCCTGGGGTTGGTCTAGGTGAGAGGGGATGTGGCTGGGTCAGGCTGGGAGAGAGCCTGGGGTTGGTCTAGGTGAGAGGGGATGTGGATGGGTCAGGCTGGGGGAGAGAGCCTGGGGTTGGTCTAGGTGAGAGGGGCTGGGTCAGGCTGGGGGAGAGAGCCTGGGGTTGGTCTAGGTGAGAGGGGATGTAGCTGGGTCAGGCTGGGGGAGAGAGCCTGGGGTTGGTCTAGGTGAGAGGGGATGTGGCTGGGTCAGGCTGGTGGAGAGCCTGGGGTTGGTCTAGGTGAGAGGGGATGTAGCTGGGTTAGGCTGGTGGAGAGAGCCTGGGGTTGGTCTAGGTGAGAGGGGATGGGTCAGGCTGGTGGAGAGAGCCTGGGGTTGGTCTAGGTGAGAGGGGATGTAGCTGGGTCAGGCTGGGGGAGAGAGCCTGGGGTTGGTCTAGGTGAGAGGGGATGTGGCTGGGTCAGGCTGGTGGAGAGAGCCTGGGGTTGGTCTAGGTGAGAGGGGATGTAGCTGGGTTAGGCTGGTGGAGAGAGCCTGGGGTTGGTCTAGGTGAGAGGGGATGGGTCAGGCTGGTGGAGAGAGCCTGGGGTTGGTCTAGGTGAGAGGGGATGTAGCTGGGTCAGGCTGGGGAGAGAGCCTGGGGTTGGTCTAGGTGAGAGGGGATGTGGCTGGGTCAGGCTGGGGGAGAGAGCCTGGGGTTGGTCTAGGTGAGAGGGGATGTGGCTGGGTTAGGTTAACATACTGACTGGCAGGAGGAGTTGGGCTGGGTCAGGCTTGAATGGGACTGGTGATGGGTAATGGAGTCCTGCTGCAGCCTCCCTCTCTACCTCGATCTCTACCTCTCTCTCTCTCTCTCTCTCTCTCTCTCTCTCTCTCTCTCTCTCTCTCTCTCTCTACCTCCCTCTCCCTCTGTATCACCCTCTCTACCTCCCTCTCTACCTCTCTTTACCTCTCTCTACCTCCCTCTCTACCTCTCTCTCTCTTTACCTCCCTCTCCCTCTCTTTACCTCCCTCTCCCTCTATCTCCCTCTCTACCTCTCCCTCTCCACCTCTCTCTCTACCTCCCTCTCTACCTCTCTCTTTACCTCCCTCTCCCTCTCTTTACCTCCCTCTCCCTCTATCTCCCTCTCTACCTCTCCCTCTCCACCTCTCTCTCTACCTCCCTCTCCACCTCTCTCTCTACCTCCCTCTCTACCTCTCTCTCTACCTCCCTCTCCCTCTGTATCACCCTCTCTACCTCCCTCTCTACCTCTCTCTACCTCCCTCTCTCTCTCTTTACCTCCCTCTCTCTCTCTTTACCTCCCTCTCCCTCTATCTCCCTCTCTACCTCTCTCTCTACCTCCCTCTCTATCTCTCTCTCTACCTCCCTCTATCTCCTTCTCTACCTCTCTCTCTACCTCCCTCTCTACCTCCCTCTCTACCTCCCTCTCCCTCTATCTCCCTCTCTACCTCTCCCTCTACCTCCCTCTCTACCTCCCTCTCTACCTCCCTCTCTACCTCTCTCTCTCTCCCTCTCTCTACCTCCCTCTCTACCTCCCTCTCTACCTCGCTCTCTCTATCTCCTTCTCTACCTCCCTCTACCTCTCTCTCTACCTCCCTCTCTACCTCTCTCTACCTCCCTCTCTATCTCCCTCTCTATCTCTCTCTCTACCTCCCTCTCTACCTCTCTCTCTCTACCTCCCTCTACCTCTCTCTCTACCTCCCTCTCTACCTCTCTCTACCTCCCTCTCTATCTCCCTCTCTATCTCTCTCTCTACCTCCCTCTCTACCTCTCTCTCTCTACCTCCCTCTCTATCTCCCTCTCCACCTCCCTCTCTACCTCTCTCTACCTCCCTCTCTACCTACAGTTGAAGTCAGAAATACATACACTTAGGTTGGAGTCATTAAAACTCATTTTTCAACCACTCCACAAATGTCTTGTTAACAAACTATAGTTTCGGCAAGTCGGTTAGGACATCTACTTTGTACATGACACAAGTAAGTTTTTTTTAAATTAATTCACTTATAATTCACTGTATCACAACTCCAGTGGGTCAGAAGTTTACATTCACTAAGTTGACTGTGCCTTTAAACAGCTTGGAACATTCCAGAAAATTAAGTAATATCTTTAGAAGCTTCTGATAGGCTAATTTACATAATTTGAGTCAATTGGAGGTGTACCTGTGGATGTATTTCAAGGCCTACCTTCAAACTTACTGTCTCTTTGCTTGACATCATGGGAAAATCCAAATAAATCAGCCAAGACCTCAGATAAAAAAATGTAGACCTCCACAAGTCTGGTTCATCCTTGGGAGCAATTTCCAAACGCCTGAAGGTACCACGTTCATCTATACACACAATAGTAAGCAGGTCCTTCTGTAGCTCAGTTGGTAGAGCATGGCGCTTGTAACGCCAGGGTAGTGGGTTCGATTCCCGGGACCACCCATATGTAGAATGTATGCACACATGACTGTAAGTCGCTTTGGATAAAAGCGTCTGCTAAATGGCATATATTATTATATATTACCATGGGATGACACAGCCGTCATACCGCTCAGGAAGGAGATGCGTTCTGTCTCCTCGAGAAGTGCAAATCAATCTCAGCAGCTCACCCTGCACTAACACAGAACAACAGCAAAGGACCTTGTGAAGATGCTGGAGGAAACAGGTACAAAAGTATCTATATCCACAGTAAAACGATTCCTATATCGACATAACCTGAAAGGTCTCTCAGCAAGGAAGAAGCCACTGCTCCAAAACCGCCATATAAAAGCCAGACTACGGTTTTGCAACTGCACATGGAGACAAAGATGGTACGTTTTGGAGAAATATCCTCTGGTCTGATGAAACAAAAATAGAACTGTTTGGCCATAATGACCATCGTTATGTTTGGAGGAAAAAGGGGGAGGCCTGCAAGCCAAAGAACACCATCCCAACCGTGAAGCACGGAGGTGGCAGCGCTTTGCTGCAGGAGGGACTGGTTGTCATGTTCTGACCATCGTTATGTTTGGAGGAAAAAGGGGGAGGCTTGCAAGCCAAAGAACACCATCCCAACCGTGAAGCACGGAGGTGGCAGCGCTTTGCTGCAGGAGGGACTGGTTGTCACGTTCTGACCATCGTTATGTTTGGAAGAAAAAGGGGGAGGCCTGCAAGCCAAAGAACACCATCCCAACCGTGAAGCACGGGGGTGGCAGCACTTTGCTGCAGGAGGGACTGGTTGTCATGTTCTGACCATCGTTAAGTTTGGAGGAAAAAGGGGGAGGCCTGCAAGCCAAAGAACACCATCCCAACCGTGAAGCACGGGGGTGGCAGCACTTTGCTGCAGGAGGGACTGGTTGTCACGTTCTGACCATCGTTATGTTTGGAGGAAAAAGGGGGAGGCCTGCAAGCCAAAGAACACCATCCCAACCGTGAAGCACGGAGGTGGCAGCGCTTTGCTGCAGGAGGGACTGGTTGTCACGTTCTGACCATCGTTATGTTTGGAGGAAAAAGGGGGAGGCCTGCAAGCCAAAGAACACCATCCCAACCGTGAAGCACGGGGGTGGCAGCACTTTGCTGCAGGAGGGACTGGTTGTCACGTTCTGACCATCGTTATGTTTGGAGGAAAAAGGGGGAGGCCTGCAAGCCAAAGAACACCATCTCAACCGTGAAGCACGGGGGTGGCAGCACTTTGCTGCAGGAGGGACTGGTTGTCATGTTCTGACCATCGTTATGTTTGGAGGAAAAAGGGGGAGGCCTGCAAGCCAAAGAACACCATCCCAACCGTGAAGCACGGGGGTGGCAGCACTTTGCTGCAGGAGGGCCTGGTTGTCATGTTCTGACCATCGTTCTTGTGTGTTTTCCTTGTTTTAGTGTTGGTCAGGACGTGAGCTGGGTGGGCATTCTATGTTGTGTGTCTGGTTTGTCTATTTCTATGTTTGGCCTGATATGGTTCTCAATCAGAGGCAGGTGTTAGTCATTGTCTCTGATTGGGAACCATATTTAGGTATCCTGTTTTGTGTTGGGTTTTGTGGGTGATTGTTCCTGTCTTTGTCTTTGTGGCACCAGATAGGACTGTTTTGTTTTTTTCACGTTTCTTGTTTTGTAGATTGTTGTATTTTCATCTTTATTAGTAAAGATGTACAAAACTAACTGCATTTTGGTCCGCCTCTCTTTCCCCAGAAGAAAACCGTTACACTGGTGCACTTCACAAAATAGACGGCATCATGACGAAAGAAAATGATGTGGATATATTGAAGCAACATCAGTCAGGAAGTTAAAGCTTGGTCGCAAATGGGTCTTCCAAATGGACAATTTTTATTTTTATTTTATTTTATTTTATTTTATTTTACCTTTATTTAACCAGGCAAGTCAGTTAAGAACAAATTCTTATTTTCAATGACGGCCTGGGAACAGTGGGTTAACTGCCTGTTCAGGGGCAGAACAACAGATTTGTACCTTGTCAGCTCAGGGTTTGAACTCACAACCTTCCGGTTACTAGTCCAACGCTCTAACCACTAGGCTACCCTGCCTACTTCCTTCCGGTTACTAGTCCAATGCTCTAACCACTAGGCTACCCTGCCTACTGCCTTCCGGTTACTAGTCCAACGCTCTAACCACTAGGGTACCCTGCCTACTGCCTTCCGGTTACTAGTCCAACGCTCTAACCACTTGGGTACCCTGCCTACTGCCTTCCGGTTACTAGTCCAACGCTCTAACCACTAGGGTACCCTGCCTACTGCCTTCCGGTTACTAGTCCAACGCTCTAACCACTAGGGTACCCTGCCTACTGCCTTCCGGTTACTAGTCCAACGCTCTAACCACTAGGGTACCCTGCCGCGACAATGACCCCAAGCATACGTCCAAAGTTGTGGTAAAATGGCTTAAGGAAACAAAGTGAAGGTATTGGAGTGGCCATTACAAAGCCCTGACCTCAATCCTATAGAACATTTGTGGGCAGAACTGAAAAAGCGTTGGCGAGCAAGGAGACCTACAAACCTGACTGGGTTACACCAGCTCTGTCAGGAGACCTACAAACCTGACTCAGTTACACCAGCTCTGTCAGGAGACCTACAAACCTGACTCAGTTACACCAGCTCTGTCAGGAGGAATGGGACAAACCTGACTCAGTTACACCAGCTCTGTCAGGAGGAATGGGCCAAACCTGACTCAGTTACACCAGCTCTGTCAGGAGGAATGGGACAAAATTCACCCAACTTATTGTGGAAGGCTACCCGAAACGTTTGACCCAAGTTAAACACTTACACTCAATTAGTATTTGGAAGCATTGCCTGTATGTAAACTTCTGACACACTGGGAATGTGATGAAAGAAATAAAAGCTGAAATAAATCATTCTCTACTATTATTCTGACATTTCACATTCTTAAAATAATGTGGTGATCCTATCTGACCTAAAACAGGGCATTTTTACTAAGATTAAATGTCAGGAATTGTGTAAAACTGAGTTCAAATGTATTTGGCCAAGGTGTATGTAAACTTGACTTCAACTGTATCCCCCTCTCTCTTTCTCTCTCCCTCCTCCTCTCACCACCTCTCTTTCTTGCTCGCCCTCTGGCTTGCTCTCTCTCTCTCTCTCTCTCTCTCTCTCTCTCTCTCTCTCTCTCTCTCTCTCTCTCTCTCTCTCTCTCTCTCTCTCTCTCTCTCTCTCTCTCTCTCTCTCTCTCTCTCCTTCCTCCCTCTCTGGCATCATCTCTCTCTCCCTTCCTCCCTCTCTGGCATCCTCTCTCTCTCCCTTCCTCCCTCTCTGGCAGCCTCTCTCTCTCTCTCTCCCTCACTCCCTCTCTGGCATCCTCTCTCTCTCCCTCTCTGGCAGCCTCTCTCTCTCTCCCTCCCTCCCTCTCTGGCAGCCTCTCTCTCTCTCCCTCACTCCCTCTCTGGCAGCCTCTCTCTCTCTCTCTCTCTCTCTCGCTCTCTGGCAGCCTCTCTCTCTCTCTCCCTCACTCCCTCTCTGGCAGCCTCTCTCTCCCTCACTCTCTCTCTGGCAGCCTCTCTCTCTCCCTCCCTCCCTCTCTGGCAGCCTTTCTCCCTCTCTGGCAGCCTCTCTCTCTCTCTCTCTCCCTCCCTCTCTGGCATCCTTTCTCCCTCCCTCTCTCTCTGGCAGCCTCTCTCTCTCTCTCTCCCTCCCTCCCTCTCTGGCAGCCTCTCTCTCTCCCTCCCTCTCTGGCATCCTTTCTCCCTCCCTCTCTCTCTGGCAGCCTCTCTCTCTCTCTCTCCCTCCCTCCCTCTCTGGCAGCCTCTCTCTCTCCCTCCCTCTCTCTCTGGCAGCCTCTCTCTCTCCCTTTCTCCCTCTCTGGCAGCCTCTCTCTCTCTCTCTCCCTCCCTCTCTGGCATCCTCTCTCTCTCCCTTTCTCCCTCCCTCTCTCTCTGGCAGCCTCTCTCTCTCTCTCCCCCTCCCTCTCTGGCAGCCTCTCTCTCTCTCTCCCCCTCTCTCTCTGGCAGCCTCTCTCTCTCCCTCCCTCTCTCTCTGGCAGCCTCTCTCTCTCCCTTTCTCCCTCTCTGGCAGCCTCTCTCTCTCTCTCTCCCTCCCTCTCTGGCATCCTCTCTCTCTCCCTTTCTCCCTCCCTCTCTCTCTCTCTCCCCCTCCCTCTCTGGCAGCCTCTCTCTCTCTCTCCCCCCTCTCTCTCTGGCAGCCTCTCTCTCTCTCTCTCCCTCACTCCCTCTCTGGCAGCCTCTCTCTCTCCCTCCCTCTCTCTCTGGCAGCCTCTCTCTCTCCCTCCCTCCCTCTCTGGCAGCCTCTCTCTCTCCCTCCCTCCCTCTCTCTCTCTCCTTTTCCCTGCCTCTTTCTGTCTCTGTCATTGGAACCTACTGCTGGACAGTCACAGACCCACAACTCAGTAATAACACACACAGGTAGAGACTGAGTTATAGAAAACATAGTCATGTTTATTCACCACACAGATGGACGGACGGACAGACAGACAGACAGATGGGCTGTGAGTCCTGATCTGTTGGCGAGGGTAGAGTCAAAGGGATAGCATCTGTAAGCTCTGCTCTGGGGTCAGTTCTCAGTGTGTTTAACAGAACACTGTACTGTGATGGAGCAGGCTGGAGGTCAGGACAGCACCGGAGATTTACCCAATCAACTAAACATCCAGAAGTACAGAGTAAAAGACAGACAGAACACAGTACAGGCAGTCAGTTTACACCAGCCATCTAATAGGTCGCTAACAGAACTCCTACCATCCAACAGACTCTTCACTAGAACTCATGGTTTGTCACGTTGACTTCAGTCCTACATGGGATGGGGGGGGGGGGCTCGGGGTCACGTATCCCTTAGCTGTCAAATGTGCTATGTTTGGCACATTCTCCTCATTAAATAGCTGGGAACTCTAAAGAAGAAGAAAACAACATTCCTTGTCCAGGAAATGCATTGGATTCAGCACTGGAGGTTGTATGTGTCTCTAAACACCAAGTGGTTAGAAGCAGCCAGTGTGACATTGGGTTGGCATGGTAACAGCAGGGCACTCCAATGTCCTCCAAACCAACAGAAACCATGTGACAGAATATCCAATGGGTTCTAGAATCTACTACAGCGTCAACACTGGATGTAGGAGATCCTCTGTGTGTGGGTACAGTTTCAGACCTGTCCAGGTGTATCGTGGGTATTAAAGTGTATCGGTGGGTATTAAAGTGTATCGGTGGGTATTAAAGTGTATCAGGGGGTATTAAAGTGTATCAGGGGGTATTAAAGTGTATCAGTGGGTATTAAAGTGTATCAGTGGGTATTAAAGTGTATGAGTGGGTATTAAAGTGTATGGGTGGGTATTAAAGTGTATCGGTGGATATTAAAGTGTATCGGTGGGTATTAAAGTGTATCAGTGGGTATTAAAGTATCGGTGGGTATTAAAGTGTATTAAAGTGTATCGGTGGATATTAAAGTATCGGTGGGTATTAAAGTGTATCAGTGGGTATTAAAGTGTATCGGTGGATATTAAAGTGTATCGGTGGGTATTAAAGTGTATTAAAGAGTATCGTGGATATTAAAGTGTATTAAAGTGTATCGGTGGGTATTAAAGAGTATCGTGGATATTAAAGTGTATTAAAGTGTATTGGTGGGTATTAAAGAGTATCGTGGATATTAAAGTGTATTAAAGTGTATCGTGGATATTAAAGTGTATTAAAGTGTATCGTGGATATTAAAGTGTATTAAAGTGTATCGTGGATATTAAAGTGTATTAAAGTGTATCGTGGATATTAAAGTGTATTAAAGTGTATCGTGGATATTAAAGTGTATTAAAGTGTATCGTGGATATTAAAGTGTATTAAAGTGTATCGTGGATATTAAAGTGTATTAAAGTGTATCGGTGGATATTAAAGTGTATTAAAGTGTATCGTGGATATTAAAGTGTATTAAAGTGTATCGTGGATATTAAAGTGTATTAAAGTGTATCGTGGATATTAAAGTGTATTAAAGTGTATCGTGGATATTAAAGTGTATCGTGGATATTAAAGTGTATTAAAGTGTATCAGTGGGTATTAAAGTGTATCAGTGGGTATTAAAGTGTATCAGTGGATATTAAAGTGTATCGTGGATATTAAAGTGTATCGTGGATATTAAAGTGTATCGTGGATATTAAAGTGTATCGTGGATATTAAAGTGTATCGTGGATATTAAAGTGTATCGTGGATATTAAAGTGGATATTAAAGTGTATCGTGGATATTAAAGTGTATCGTGGATATTAAAGTGTATCGTGGATATTAAAGTGTATTCGTGGATATTAAAGTGTATCGTGGATATTAAAGTGTATCGTGGATATTAAAGTGTATCGTGGATATTAAAGTGTATCGTGGATATTAAAGTGTATCGTGGATATTAAAGTGTATCGTGGATATTAAAGTGTATCGTGGATATTAAAGTGTATCGTGGATATTAAAGTGTATCGTGGATATTAAAGTGTATCGTGGATATTAAAGTGTATTAAAGTGTATCGGTGGATACACTTTCAAGTTCAAGGATGGGGCCACAGTGTCTCCTGACCCCTCCTGTCTCAGCCTCCAGTATTTATGCTGCAGTAGTTTATGTGTCGGGGGGCTAGGGTCAGTTTGTTTATCTGGAGTACTTCTCCTGTCCTATTCGGTGTCCTGTGTAAATCTAAGTGTGCGTTCTCTAATTCTCTCCTTCTCTCTTTCTTTCTCTCTCTCGGAGGACCTGAGCCCTAGAACCATGCCCCAGGACTACCTGACATGATGACTCCTTGCTGTCCCCAGTCCACCTGGCCATGCTGCTGCTCCAGTTTCAACTGGCCTGGGCCCTAGGACCATGTCCCAGGACTACCTGACATGATGACTCCTTGCTGTCCCCAGTCCACCTGGCCATGCTGCTGCTCCAGTTTCAACTGGCCTGGGCCCTAGGACCATGTCCCAGGACTACCTGACATGAGGACTCCTTGCTGTCCCCAGTCCACCTGGCCATGCTCCTGCTCCAGTTTCAACTGTTCTGCCTTACTATTATTCAACCATGCTGGTCATTTATGAACATTTGAACATCTTGGCCACGTTCTGTTATAATCTCCACCTGGCACAGCCAGAAGAGGACTGGCCACCCCACATATGCTCTCTCTAATTCTCTCTTTCTTTCTCTCTCTCGGAGGACCTGAGCCCTAGGACCGTGCCCCAGGACTACCTGACATGATGGCTCCTTGCTGTCCCCAGTCCATCTGACTGTGCTGCTGCTCCAGTTTCAACTGTTCTGCCTTATTATTATTTGACCATGCTGGTCATTTATGAACATTTGAACATCTTGGTCATGTTCTGTTATAATCTCTACCCGGCACAGCCAGAAGAGGACTGGCCACCCCACATAGCCCGGTTCCTCTCTAGGTTTCTTCCTAGGTTTTGGCCTTTCTAGGGAGTTTTTCCTAGCCACCGTGCTTTTACACCTGCATTGTTTGCTGTTTGGGGTTTTAGGCTGGGTTTCTGTACAGCACTTTGAGATATCAGCTGATGTACGAAGGGCTATATAAATAAATTTGATTTGATTTGATTTGATTTGCTTAAAGTGTATCGGTGGATATTAAAGTATCGGTGGGTATTAAAGTGTATTAAAGTGTATCGGTGGGTATTAAAGTGTATTAAAGTGTATCGGTGGGTATTAAAGAGTATCGGTGGATATTAAAGTGTATTAAAGTGTATCGGTGGATATTAAAGTGTATTAAAGTGTACCGGTGGATATTAAAGTATCGGTGGGTATTAAAGTGTATTAAAGTGTATCGGTGGATATTAAAGTGTATCAGTGGGTATTAAAGTGTGTCGGTGGATATTAAAGTATCGGTGGGTATTAAAGTGTATTAAAGTGTATCGGTGGATATTAAAGTGTATCGGTGGATATTAAAGTGTATTAAAGTGTATCGGTGGATATTAAAGTGTATTAAAGTGTATCGGTGGATATTAAAGTGTATTAAAGTGTATCGTGGGTATTAAAGTGTATCGGTGGATATTAAAGTGTATCAGTGGGTATTAAAGTGTATCGGTGGGTATTAAAGTGTATCGGTGGGTATTAAAGTGTATCGGTGGATATTAAAGTGTATGTGTGGGTATTAAAGTGTATCAGTGGGTATTAAAGTGTATGTGTGTATGACTGTGTAATAAATTGTACTGGTGTGTGTTGTAGAAAGGCAGGATGTAGGTCTGTGGGAGAACTCCTATCTGTAATGGTGTGGGTGGTATAGGTCTGTGGAGAACTCCTATCTGTAATGGTGTGGGTGGTATAGGTCTGTGGAGAACTCCTATCTGTAATGGTGTGGGTGGTATAGGTCTGTGGAGAACTCCTATCTGTAATGGTGTGGGTGGTATAGGTCTGTGGATAACTCCTATCTGTAATGGTGTGGGTGGTATAGGTCTGTGGAGAACTCCTATCTGTAATGGTGTGGGTGGTATAGGTCTGTGGAGAACTCCTATCTGTAATGGTGTGGGTGGTATAGGTCTGTGGAGAACTCCTATCTGTAATGGTGTGGGTGGTATAGGTCTGTGGAGAACTCCTATCTGTAATGGTGTGGTTGGTATAGGTCTGTGGGAGAACTCCTATCTGTAATGGTGTGGGTGGTATAGGTCTGTGGAGAACTCCTATCTGTAATGGTGTGGGTGGTATAGGTCTGTGGGAGAACTCCTATCTGTAATGGTGTGGGTGGTATAGGTCTGTGGAGAACTCCTATCTGTAATGGTGTGGGTGGTATAGGTCTGTGGAGAACTCCTATCTGTAATGGTGTGGGTGGTATAGGTCTGTGGGAGAACTCCTATCTGTAATGGTGTGGGTGGTATAGGTCTGTGGGAGAACTCCTATCTGTAATGGTGTGGGTGGTATAGGTCTGTGGAGAACACCTATCTGTAATGGTGTGGGTGGTATAGGTCTGTGGAGAACTCCTATCTGTAATGGTGTGGGTGGTATAGGTCTGTGGAGAACTCCTATCTGTAATGGTGTGGGTGGTATAGGTCTGTGGAGAACTCCTATCTGTAATGGTGTGGGTGGTATAGGTCTGTGGCGAACCCCTATCTGTAATGGTGTGGGTGGTGTAGGTCTGTGGGAGAACTCGTATCTGTAATGGTGTGGGTGGTATAGGTCTGTGGGATAACCCCTATCTGTAATGGTGTGGGTGATGTAGGTCTGTGGGAGAACTCTATCTGTAATGGTGTGGGTGGTGTAGGTCTGTGGGAGAACTTCTATCTGTAATGGTGTGGGTGGTGTAGGTCTGTGGGAGAACTGCTATCTGTAATGGTGTGGGTGGTTTAGGTCTGTGGAAGAACTCGTATCTGTAATGGTGTGGGTGGTATAGGTCTGTGGGAGAACTCCTATCTGTAATGGTGTGGGTGGTGTAGGTCTGTGGGAGAAGTCGTATCTGTAATGGTGTGGGTGGTGTAGGTCTGTGGGAGAACTCCTATCTGTAATGGTGTGGGTGGTGTAGGTCTGTGGGAGAACTCGTATCTGTAATGGTGTGGGTGATGTAGGTCTGTGGGAGAACTCCTATCTGTAATGGTGTGGGTGGTATAGGTCTGTGGGAGAACTCGTATCTGTAATGGTGTGGGTGGTATAGGTCTGTGGGAGAACTCGTATCTGTAATGGTGTGAGTGGCCAGTTCTTCTCCAGCTGTTATCACAGGTGAACAATGCAATGATGATGTTCCACTCTACAGGTAATTGGTTCTAACCCCTCTCTGTTCCACTCTATAGGTCATTGGTTCTAACCCCTCTCTGTTCCACTCTATAGGCCATTGGTTCTAACCCCTCTCTGTTCCACTCTATAGGCCATTGGTTCTAATCCCCTCTCTGTTCCACTCTATAGGCCATTGGTTCTAACCCCCTCTCTGTTCCACTCTATAGGCCATTGGTTCTAACCTCCTCTCTGTTCCACTCTATAGGCCATTGGTTCTAACCCCTCTCTGTTCCACTCTATAGGCCATTGGTTCTAACCCCTCTCTGTTCCACTCTATAGGCCATTGGTTCTAACCCCTCTCTGTTCCGCTCTATAGGTCATTGGTTCTAACCCCTCTCTGTTCCACTCTATAGGCCATTGGTTCTAACCCCTCTCTGTTCCACTCTATAGGCCATTGGTTCTAACCCCCTCTCTGTTCCACTCTATAGGCCATTGGTTCTAACCCCTCCCTGTTCCACTCTATAGGCCATTGGTTCTAACCCCTCTCTGTTCCACTCTATAGGCCATTGGTTCTAACCCCCTCTGTTCCGCTCTATAGGTCATTGGTTCTAACCCCTCTCTGTTCCACTCTATAGGCCATTGGTTCTAACCCCCTCCCTGTTCCACTCTATAGGCCATTGGTTCTAACCCCCTCTTGGTTCCACTCTATAGGCCATTGGTTCTAACCCCCTCTCTGTTCCGCTCTATAGGTCATTGGTTCTAACCCCCTCTCTGTTCCACTCTATAGGCTATGGTTCTAACCCCCTCTCTGTTCCACTCTATAGGTCATTGGTTCTAACCCCTTCTCTGTTCCACTCTATAGGTCATTGGTTCTAACCCCCGGGTCTCTGCTGTCAGTCAGCTTCTTATAATCCCTTCTCTGTTCCATAATATAGGCCATGGTCAGGTTGTTAAAGTTCTATATTTGGGTCAGATGGTTTCTAGTGGTGCCCGTACAGCTGTATAATCCTACTGGAGTTGGAGAATCTATGAAACTCCTTCTTAAATATAACCTCTGGTTTAAACTCTCATTCCTTACTTGGTCAGCCTGTCAATCCCCCTCCCTGCATCAAAGCTTTAGTAACTTTGTTAACTCTGTTAGCTGCCTGAGTTGGTCTGGTTTAGCTGTCTCTATGTGGCCTGGGGGATGGAATTTTACAATTTGTATAAATGTTCTGTGATGGTTGCATGGATGTTAGGAGATGGATTGTATAAATGTTCTGTGATGGTTGCATGGATGTTAGGAGAAGGTTGTATGAATGTTAGGAGATGGTTGTATGAATGTTAGATGGTTGTATGAATGTTAGGAGAAAGTTGTATGGATGTTATGAGATGGTTGTATGGATGTTATGAGATGGTTGTATGGATGTTAGGAGAAGGTTGTATGGATGTTATGAGATGGTTGTATCGATGTTATGAGAAGGTTGTATGAATGTTATGGGTTGTATGGATGTTATGAGAAGGTTGTATGAATGTTAGAAGATGGTTGTATGAATGTTAGAAGGTTGTATGGATGTTATGAGAAGGTTGTATGGATGTTATGAGAAGGTTGTATGAATGTTAGGAGATGGTTGAATGAATGTTCAGTGATGGTTGTATGGATGTTATGAGGGGCCTCCCGAGTGGTGGTCTAAGGCTGTGCCACTAGAGATCCTGGTTTGAGTCCAGGCTCTATCGCAGCGACCGGGAGACCCATGAGACGGCGCACAATTGGCCCAGTGTCGTCCAGGTTAGGGAGTGCTCTTGTCCCATTCCACACTAGCTACTCCTGTGGTGTACTCGCCAGGTGTACGGTGTTTCCTCCCACACATGTATACAGAACATTGGTGTGTCTGGCTTCCGGCTTAAGCGGGCATTGTGTCAAGAAGCAGTGTGGCTTGGCTGGGTTGTATTTCGGAGGACGCACGGCTCTCGACCTTCGCCTTGAGTCCGTAAGGGAGTTGCAGCGATGGGACAAGACTGTAACTATCAGTTGGATACCACGAAATTGGGGAGAAAAAGGGGTAAAAATTAAAAGTAAATTATGTTCTGTGATGGTTGTATGAATGTTCTGTGATGGTTGTGTGGAGGTTCCTCCCAATACATTGAGGTTGACAGGTCTTCTCAGTGTTCTCTGACCCTGAGGTAGTGTTAGGGGTCGGGGTTAGGTAGGGTTACGGAGGTAGGGTTAGGGGTCAGGGTTAGGTCGGGTAACTGAGGTAGGGTTAGGGGTCAGGGTTAGGTCGGGTTACTGAGGTAGTGTTAGGGGTCAGGGTTAGGTAGGGTTAGTGAGGTAGGGTTAGGGGTCAGGGTTAGGTAGGGTTAGTGAGGTGGGGTCAGGGTTAGGTAAGGTTAGGGGTCGGGGTTAGGTAGGGTTACTGAGGTAGGGTTGGGAGTCAGGGTAAGGTAGGGTTAGGGGTCAGGGTTAGGTAGGGTTAGTGAGGTGGGGTCAGGGTTAGGTAGGGTTAGGGGTCGGGTTTAGGTAGGGTTACTGAGGTAGGGTTGGGGTCAGGGTTAGGTAGGGTTAGGGGTCAGGGTTAGGTAGGGTTACTGAGGTAGGGTTAGGGGTCAGGGTTAGGTAGGGTTAGGGGTCAGGGTTAGGTAGGGTTACTGAGGTAGGGTTAGGGGCCAGGTTAGGTAGGGTTAGTTTGATAGACAGGTGTCAGATTTAGTGTCTGAGCCTGAACCAACTGACCTCTAAACTCTAACCTCTGACCTGGAAGTCTTATGAATAGCTCTCTGGCATTGCTGTCTGACCTCGTACCTGACAGGAAGTCTGAGGTCTTACGCAAAACACAACTCTGTCCTCCAGACTTCCAAATGACATCAATGCATGATTTAGGTAAAAGCCCACCCGACAGATAGTGATCTGAAGCTGGGATTGGCCTGACAGGGTAGCTTAGGGGTTTCAATCCTAGCTCTGCACATATGAACATATCCTTAGGCAGCTTTCCACTCCCTAAGACACCATGTCATTAGCTATGGCACAGTCTGATGTGAGCCTGATACCTGCTACCTACCTGCTAACCTGCCTCAACACCTCAACCTACCTGCTGCTTGCCCTCGACATCACAGAGCTCTATCAGGTTCTACTGGGTTCACTCGGGTTCTACTAGATTCTACCAGGTTCTGAGGTTCTACCAGGTTCTACTAGGGTCTATCATACTGTTCCACTGTTCTCAGGGCGGGGTATCACCAAACATAGAGGTGAGCATTCACCAGGGTTAGAAGTTGGCTTTAGGCTTAGAGAGTGGAGGTGTCTTTAGGCTTAGAGAGTGGAGGTGTCTTTAGGCTTAGAGAGTGGAGGTGGCTTTAGGCTTAGAGAGTGGAGGTGTCTTTAGGCTTAGAGAGTGGAGGTGTCTTTAGGCTTAGAGAGTGGAGGTGTCTTTAGGCTTAGAGAGTGGAGGTGGCTTTAGGCTTAGAGAGTGGAGGTGTCTTTAGGCTTAGAGAGTGGAGGTGTCTTTAGGCTTAGAGAGTGGAGGTGTCTTTAGGCTTAGAGAGTGGAGGTGGCTTTAGGCTTAGAGAGTGGAGGTGTCTTTAGGCTTAGAGAGTGGAGGTAGCTTTAGGCTTAGAGAGTGGAGGTGGCTTTAGGCTTAGAGAGTGGAGGTGTCTTTAGGCTTAGAGAGTGGAGGTGTCTTTAGGCTTAGAGAGTGGAGGTGTCTTTAGGCTTAGAGAGTGGGGACGTCTTTAGGCTTAGAGAGTGGGGACGTCTTTAGGCTTAGAGAGTGGAGGTGGCTTTAGGCTTAGAGAGTTGAGGTGTCTTTAGGCTTAGAGAGTGGAGTGGGCTTTAGGCTTAGAGAGTGGGGACGTCTTTAGGCTTAGAGAGTGGTGGCTTTAGGATTAGACGTTGGGTTTCGGGTTAGAGTTTGGAGACGGTCAGACAGGACCAGATTAACAGGGAGAGGAGGGGGCTGAGAGACTTTGGTCCTGATAACATTAGCGGAACATGACCTAATGAGGGCTGACAGACCTGCTCCATGTGCTCTATACATACTGCCCAGCCTCCCTACAGCCACAGCTCTTCCAGGCCAGAGGCCTGGTACCAAAGTACCATATCAGACCTGATGTATTGAGCCTGGATGATACAGCAAAACCTTTAGTTACTACATCATGGAAAACCCAAACATGTCTGGTCTGTCGTATGTCAGCAGGTCTGTCAAATACCCGTACATGTTCGTGGTTTGTCCATACAGCCAGACAGTACATATTTAGTCCACAATAACATTTGGACCAGATTTCTGTTTTCAACAGTCAGAGCAGTGATGTCATAGAATGAGCTGAATGACAGTGTAGATCCCCTACTGGTGATGTCATATCCCCTAGTGATCTTCTTTTTCATCTGCTGCCCTAGGTATATCAACAAGGCACGTTGTCTCTTCATACTTGGCTGTACTGTCCAGCCCAATGGTAGAGTCTCTCCATGCTAGGCTGTACTGTCCAGCCCAATGGTAGAGTCTCTCCATGCTAGGCTGTACTGTCCAGCCCAATGGTAGAGTCTCCATGCTAGGCTGTACTGTCCAGCCCCATGGTAGAGTCTCTCCATGCTAGGCTGTACTGTCCAGCCCAATGGTAGAGTCTCTCCATGCTAGGCTGTACTGTCCAGCCCAATGGTAGAGTCTCTCCATGCTAGGCTGTACTGTCCAGCCCAATGGTAGAGTCTCTCCATGCTAGGCTGTACTGTCCAGCCCAATGGTAGTCTCTCCATGCTAGGCTGTACTGTCCAGCCCCATGGTAGAGTCTCTCCATGCTAGGCTGTACTGTCCAGATCCAGATCCATGCTAGGCTGTACTGTCCAGCCCAATGGTAGAGTCTCTCCATACTAGGCTGTACTGTCCAGCCCAATGGTAGAGTCTCTCCATGCTAGGCTGTACTGTCCAGCCCAATGGTAGAGTCTCTCCATGCTAGGCTGTACTGTCCAGCCCAATGGTAGAGTCTCTCCATGCTAGGCTGTACTATCCAGCCCCATGGTAGAGTCTCTCCATGCTAGGCTGTACTGTCCAGATCCATGGCCTAGAGTCTGAAGATGCTAGGCTGTACTGTCCAGCCCAATGGTAGAGTCTCTCCGTGTGAGGCTGTACTGTCCAGCCCCATGGCCTAGTCTCTCCATGCTAGGCTGTACTGTCCAGCCCCATGGTAGAGTCTCTCCGTGCGAGGCTGTACTGTCCAGCCCAACGGTAGAGTCTCTCCATGCTAGGCTGTACTGTCCAGCCCCATGGTAGAGTCTCTCCATGCTAGGCTGTACTGTCCAGATCCATGGTCTGAGTCTGAAGATGCTAGGCTGTACTGTCCAGCCCAATGGTAGAGTCTCTCCATGCTAGGCTGTACTGTCCAGCCCCATGGTAGAGTCTCTCCATGCTAGGCTGTACTGTCCAGATCCATGGTCTGAGTCTGAAGATGCTAGGCTGTACTGTCCAGCCCAATGGTAGAGTCTCTCCATACTAGGCCGTACTGTCCAGCCCAATGGTAGAGTCTCTCCATACTAGGCCGTACTGTCCAGCCCAATGGTAGAGTCTCTCCATGCTAGGCTGTACTGTCCAGATCCATGGTCTGAGTCTGAAGATGCTAGGCTGTACTGTCCAGCCCAATGGTAGAGTCTCTCCATGCTAGGCTGTACTGTCCAGATCCATGGTCTGAGTCTGAAGATGCTAGGCTGTACTGTCCAGCCCAATGGTAGAGTCTCTCCATACTAGGACGTACTGTCCAGCCCAATGGTAGAGTCTCTCCATGCTAGGCTGTACTGTCCAGATCCATGGTCTGAGTCTGAAGATGCTAGGCTGTACTGTCCAGCCCAAGGATAGAGTCTTTCCATGCTAGGCTGTACTGTCCAGCCCCAGGGTAGAGTCTCTCCATGCTAGGCTGTACTGTCAGCGCAATGGTAGAGTCTCTCCATCCTCGGCTGTACTGTCCAGCCATGGTAGAGTCTCTCCACACTAGGCTGTACTGTCCAGCCCCATGGTAGAGTCTCTCCATGCTAGGCTGTACTGTCCAGCCCAATGGTATAGTCTCCATGCTAGGCTGCTGTCCAGCCCCATGGTAGAGTCTCTCCATGCTAGGCTGTACTGTCCAGCCCAATGGTAGAGTCTCCATGCTAGGCTGTACTGTCCAGCCCCATGGTAGAGTCTCTCCATGCTAGGCTGTACTGTCCAGCCCAATTGTAGAGTCTCCATGCTAGGCTGTACTGTCCAGCCCCATGGTAGAGTCTCCATGCTAGGCTGTACTGTCCAGCCCAATGGTAGAGTCTCCATGCTAGGCTGTACTGTCCAGCCCATGGTAGAGTCTCCATGCTAGGCTGTACTGTCCAGCCCCATGGTAGTGTCTCTCCATGCTAGGCTATACTGTCCAGCGCAATGGTAGAGTCTCCATGCTAGGCTATACTGTCCAGCCCCATGGTAGAGTCTCTCCATGCTAGGCTGTACTGTCCAGCCCAATGGTAGAGTCTCCATGCTAGGCTGTACTGTCCAGCCCCATGGTAGAGTCTCTCCATGCAGGCTGTACTGTCAGCTCCATGGTCTGAGTCTGAAGATGCTAGGCTGTACTGTCCAGCCCCATGGTAGAGTCTCTCCATGCAGGCTGTACTGTCCAGCCCAATGGTAGAGTCTCTCCATGCAGGCTGTACTGTCCAGCCCCATGGTAGAGTCTCCATGCTAGGCTGTACTGTCCAGCCCCATGGTAGAGTCTCTCCATGCAGGCTGTACTGTCCAGCTCCATGGTCTGAGTCTGAAGATGCTAGGCTGTG
>NW_025749053.1:5000-28218 GCF_021184085.1 Oncorhynchus gorbuscha
AAAACGTCAGTCTTTACAGTTCATTATAACCAGATTATACTGCGTTTTTACCTGCGTTTGATGGTTGACTAATCTCACCATCTCTCTCTCCTGTAGGTTCAGACACCTGGAGAACCCAACATGGTATCACATCCAGGCCTCCCAGAGACAGCAGGTTAAACACTACCTCTCCTCCACCCTGGGGAACAAACTGAACAATCAGACGCTGAGGCGCCTCCCCGCCCGCCTCAGTCCCGGCTCCGCCCCTCTCTTCAGCCTGCAGCCAGTAGCTCTCCCAGCAGCCCATTGGCTGTGCTCAGCCTGAGCTCCAACAAGAGGTACATCACCGTTTAGTAACCATAGAATACAAAATGAATACTGTTCTGTTTTCATTCTGTGGCCTCGACATCTCAACCCTGTATAGGAAGTAGATGGGAGCTTGGGTTGAATTTGAATCCTGAAAAACCAGGGTGTAAATACCATGATGGGGAAAATAATCACTTCTGTTCAGCCGCTTCCAAACATCTCTACACCTAAACAACAGTAGGTTTCCGTCAGCTGCTGTTTACGTACATATTAGGTCATCTACAGTTAATGTAGATTTTATTGTAAGTGGCTCTGGCTATGCGTGTCTCCTAAATGATTAAAAAGTACACATTTTTTATTGTACCAGTATTAGATGTTATTGTCAGTTACCAGCAGTTTGTTTGGGTGTTTCTCCATAGGGATTATACACTGTCTTGGTCTTCCAGTTTTAGATTCAACAAAGAGCTCCCCTGTAATAAAACACATGGCATTCTGTTGTAGCCTCACTGTATGCTGGTCTGTCTGTCAGTCTGGGGCTGGTCTGTCTGACTCGGGCTGGTCTGTCTGTTAGTCTGGGGCTGGTCTGTCTGTTAGTCTGGGGCTGGTCTGTCTGTTAGTCTGGGGCTGGTCTGTCTGTCTGACTGGGGCTGGTCTGTCTTTATCTGTCTGGGGCTGGTCTGTCTGTCTGACTGGGGCTGGTCTGTCTGTCTGTCTGACTGGGGCTGGTCTGTCTGTCTGACTGACTGGGGCTGGTCTGTCTGTCTGACTGACTGGGGCTGGTCTGTCTGTCTGTCTGACTGACTGGGGCTGGTCTGTCTGTCTGATTGACTGGGGCTGGTCTGTCTGTCTGACTGACTGGGGCTGGTCTGTCTGTCTGACTGACTGGGGCTGGTCTGTCTGTCTGTCTGACTGGGGCTGGTCTGTCTGTCTGTCTGACTGGGGCTGGTCTGTCTGTCTGTCTGACTGGGGCTGGTCTGTCTGTCTGTCTGACTGGGGCTGGTCTGTCTGTCTGTCTGACTGGGGCTGGTCTGTCTGTCTGTCTGACTGGGGCTGGTCTGTCTGTCTGTCTGACTGGGGCTGGTCTGTCTGTCTGTCTGACTGGGGCTGGTCTGTCTGTCTGTCTGACTGGGGCTGGTCTGTCTGTCTGTCTGACTGGGGCTGGTCTGTCTGTCTGTCTGACTGGGGCTGGTCTGTCTGTCTGTCTGACTGGGGCTGGTCTGTCTGTCTGTCTGACTGGGGCTGGTCTGTCTGTCTGTCTGTCTGACTGGGGCTGGTCTGTCTGTCTCACTGACTGGGGCTGGTCTTTCTCTCTGACTGGGGCTGGTCTTTCTCTCTGACTGGGGCTGGTCTGTCTGTCTGACTGGGGCTGGTCTATCTTACTGGGGCTGGTTCTGTCTGTCTGTCTGGGGCTGGTCTGTCTGTCTGACTGGGGCTGGTCTGTCTGTCTGACTGACTGGGGCTGGTCTGTCTGTCTGTCTCTCTGACTGGGGCTGGTCTGTCTGTCTGTCAGTCTGGGGCTGGTCTGTCTGTCTGTCAGTCTGGGGCTGGTCTGTCTGTCTGTCAGTCTGGGGCTGGTCTGTCTGTCTGTCAGTCTGGGGCTGGTCTGTCTGTCTGTCTCACTGACTGGGGCTGGTCTGTCTGTCTGTCTCACTGACTGGGGCTGGTCTGTCTGTCTCACTGACTGGGGCTGGTCTGTCTGTCTGTCTCACTGACTGGGGCTGGTCTTTCTCTCTGACTGGGGCTGGTCTTTCTCTCTGACTGGGGCTGGTCTGTCTGTCTGACTGGGGCTGGTCTATCTTACTGGGGCTGGTTCTGTCTGTCTGTCTGGGGCTGGTCTGTCTGTCTGACTGGGGCTGGTCTGTCTGTCTGACTGACTGGGGCTGGTCTGTCTGTCTGTCTCTCTGACTGGGGCTGGTCTGTCTGTCTGTCAGTCTGGGGCTGGTCTGTCTGTCTGTCAGTCTGGGGCTGGTCTGTCTGTCTGTCAGTCTGGGGCTGGTCTGTCTGTCTGTCTGACTGGGGCTGGTCTGTCTGTCTCACTGACTGGGGCTGGTCTGTCTGTCTGTCTCACTGACTGGGGCTGGTCTGTCTGTCTGTCTCACTGACTGGGGCTGGTCTGTCTGTCTCACTGACTGGGGCTGGTCTGTCTGTCTCACTGACTGGGGCTGGTCTGTCTGTCTGTCTGACTGACTGGGGCTGGTCTGTCTGACTGACTGGGGCTGGTCTGTCTGTCTGACTGACTGGGGCTGGTCTGTCTGTCTGACTGACTGGGGCTGGTCTGTCTGTCTGACTGACTGGGGCTGGTCTGTCTGTCTGACTGACTGGGGCTGGTCTGTCTGTCTGTCTGACTGGGGCTGGTCTGTCTGTCTGTCTGACTGGGGCTGGTCTGTCTGTCTGTCTGACTGGGGCTGGTCTGTCTGTCTGTCTGACTGGGGCTGGTCTGTCTGTCTGTCTGACTGGGGCTGGTCTGTCTGTCTGTCTCACTGACTGGGGCTGGTCTTTCTCTCTGACTGGGGCTGGTCTTTCTCTCTGACTGGGGCTGGTCTGTCTGTCTGACTGGGGCTGGTCTGTCTTACTGGGGCTGGTTCTGTCTGTCTGTCTGGGGCTGGTCTGTCTGTCTGACTGGGGCTGGTCTGTCTGTCTGACTGACTGGGGCTGGTCTGTCTGTCTGACTGACTGGGGCTGGTCTGTCTGTCTGTCTCTCTGACTGGGGCTGGTCTGTCTGTCTGTCTCTCTGACTGGGGCTGGTCTGTCTGTCTGTCTCTCTGACTGGGGCTGGTCTGTCTGTCTCACTGACTGGGGCTGGTCTGTCTGTCTCACTGACTGGGGCTGGTCTGTCTGTCTCACTGACTGGGGCTGGTCTGTCTGTCTGTCTCACTGACTGGGGCTGGTCTGTCTGTCTGTCTCACTGACTGGGGCTGGTCTGTCTGTCTGTCTCACTGACTGGGGCTGGTCTGTCTGTCTGTCTCACTGACTGGGGCTGGTCTGTCTGTCTGTCTCACTGACTGGGGCTGGTCTGTCTGTCTGTCTCACTGACTGGGGCTGGTCTGTCTGTCTGTCTCTGACTGGGGCTGGTCTGTCTGTCTGTCTGTCTGTCCGGGGCTGGTCTGTCTGTCTGTCTGTCCGCGGCTGGTCTGTCTGTCTCTCTGACTGGGGCTGGTCTGTCTGTCTGACTGGGGCTGGTCTGTCTGTCTGTTTGTCTGTCTGTCTGACTGGGGCTGGTCTGTCTGTCTGTCTGACTGACTGGGGCTGGTCTGTCTGTCTGACTGGGGCTGGTCTGTCTGTCTGACTGGGGCTGGTCTGTCTGTCTCACTGACTGGGGCTGGTCTGTCTGTCTCACTGACTGGGGCTGGTCTGTCTGTCTGTCTCACTGACTGGGGCTGGTCTGTCTGTCTGTCTCACTGACTGGGGCTGGTCTGTCTGTCTGTCTCACTGACTGGGGCTGGTCTGTCTGTCTGTCTCACTGACTGGGGCTGGTCTGTCTGTCTGTCTCACTGACTGGGGCTGGTCTGTCTGTCTGTCTCTGACTGGGGCTGGTCTGTCTGTCTGTCTGTCTGTCCGGGGCTGGTCTGTCTGTCTGTCTGTCCGCGGCTGGTCTGTCTGTCTCTCTGACTGGGGCTGGTCTGTCTGTCTGACTGGGGCTGGTCTGTCTGTCTGTTTGTCTGTCTGTCTGACTGGGGCTGGTCTGTCTGTCTGTCTGACTGACTGGGGCTGGTCTGTCTGTCTGACTGGGGCTGGTCTGTCTGTCTGACTGGGGCTGGTCTGTCTGTCTGTCTGACTGGGGCTGGTCTGTCTGTCTGTCTGACTGGGGCTGGTCTGTCTGTCTGTCTGACTGGGGCTGGTCTGTCTGTCTGTCTGACTGGGGCTGGTCTGTCTGTCTGTCTGACTGGGGCTGGTCTGTCTGACTGGGGCTGGTCTGTCTGACTGGGGCTGGTCTGTCTGTCTGTCTGACTGGGGCTGGTCTGTCTGTCTGTCTGACTGGGGCTGGTCTGTCTGTCTGTCTGACTGGGGCTGGTCTGTCTGTCTGTCTGACTGGGGCTGGTCTGTCTGTCTGTCTCACTGACTGGGGCTGGTCTGTCTGTCTGTCTCACTGACTGGGGCTGGTCTGTCTGTCTGTCTCACTGACTGGGGCTGGTCTTTCTCTCTGACTGGGGCTGGTCTGTCTTACTAGGGCTGGTTCTGTCTGTCTGTCTGGGGCTGGTCTGTCTGTCTGACTGGGGCTGGTCTGTCTTACTGGGGCTGGTTCTGTCTGTCTGTCTGGGGCTGGTTCTGTCTGTCTGTCTGGGGCTGGTTCTGTCTGTCTGTCTGGGGCTGTCTCCTGCACCTTGCTCTTTGTGTGTTTGGCACCACATCGTTCTGTTAAATACAACATCGGCCTGTCTAATAACCTCTGCACGCTTCACAATTCATACCGATACCACAGAGACTTCAATTAAAGGTGTACTCCACAATTCATACCGATACCACAGAGACTTCAATTAAAGGTGTACTCCACAATTCATACCGATACCACAGAGACTTCAATTAAAGGTGTACTCCACAATTCATACCGATACCACAGAGACTTCAATTAAAGGTGTACTTCACAATTCATACCGATACCACAGAGACTTCAATTAAAGGTGTACTCCACAATTCATACCGATACCACAGAGACTTCAATTAAAGGTGTACTCCACAATTCATACCGATACCACAGAGACTTCAATTAAAGGTGTACTCCACAATTCATACCGATACCACAGAGACTTCAATTAAAGGTGTACTCCACAATTCATACCGATACCACAGAGACTTCAATTAAAGGTGTACTCCACAATTCATACCGATACCACAGAGACTTCAATTAAAGGTGTACTCCACAATTCATACCGATACCACAGAGACTTCAATTAAAGGTGTACTCCACAATTCATACCGATACCACAGAGACTTCAATTAAAGGTGTACTCCACAATTCATACCGATACCACAGAGACTTCAATTAAAGGTGTACTCCACAATTCATACCGATACCACAGAGACTTCAATTAAAGGTGTACTCCACAATTCATACCGATACCACAGAGACTTCAATTAAAGGTGTACTTCACAATTCATACCGATACCACAGAGACTTCAATTAAAGGTGTACTCCACAATTCATACCGATACCACAGAGACTTCAATTAAAGGTGTACTCCACAATTCATACCGATACCACAGAGACTTCAATTAAAGGTGTACTCCACAATTCATACCGATACCACAGAGACTTCAATTAAAGGTGTACTTCCACAATTCATACCGATACCACAGAGACTTCAATTAAAGGTGTACTCCACAATTCATACCGATACCACAGAGACTTCAATTAAAGGTGTACTCCACAATTCATACCGATACCACAGAGACTTCAATTAAAGGTGTACTCCGCTACCTGTTGCTCTGTCAGTCTGTGTATTCGCTTCTGGAGAAAACCCTCATTAATTTGTCCTTGAGGGGATGAATAAAGTTTAATTGAAATGTAATTGAACTGCAAGTCAGTGTGTCGATAAAGCTCTTACTCAGACTTCTATGGCTCTAAAGGAGGGGTTGAAATAATCTGAAGACATTTCATAAGGAATTAAATAATCTGAAGACATTTCATAATAAGAGTCTGAAGACATTTCATAAGGAATTAAATAATCTGAAGAAGACATTTCATAATAAGAGTCTGAAGACATTTCATAAGGAATTAAATAATCTGAAGAAGACATTTCATAATAAGAGTCTGAAGACATTTCATAAGGAATTAAATAATCTGAAGACATTTCATAAGGAATTAAATAATCTGAAGACATTTCATAAGGAATTAAATAATCTGAAGAAGACATTTCATAAAAGAGTCTGAAGACATTTCATAATAAGAGTCTGAAGACATTTCATAATAAGAGTCTGAAGACATTTCATAATAAGAGTCTGAAGAAACCATTTCACAGAAAGTGTGAAGAAGCCGTTTTCAAGGAAGTGCGTGAGTCCATTTCATTGTGGCTTGCGAAGTGGTGCCTCATTCATAAAGTGCTGTGTGTGGAGTGTTTTCAGTGAGGTTTCCTATGAATGACTCACCCTGTCTAACGCGTTAGGGTGTATCTCTGGCCCGAGTGCCGGGAGACAAGAGACCATACGTATCAAGCACCTCAGACTAGGAGCACTGATCTGGGATCAGGTTTGCCATTTAGCTGACCATGGAGGAGGCTTTTTTTCACCTTTTATTTAACCAGGTAGGCTAGTTGAGAACACCTTTATTTAACCAGGTAGGCTAGTTGAGAACACCTTTATTTAACCAGGGAGGCCAGTTGAGAACACCTTTATTTAACCAGGTAGGCTAGTTGAGAACACCTTTATTTAACCAGGTAGGCTAGTTGAGAACACCTTTATTTAACCAGGTAGGCTAGTTGAACACCTTTATTTAACCAGGTAGGCTAGTTGAGAACACCTTTATTTAACCAGGTAGGCTAGTTGAGAACACCTTTATTTAACCAGGTAGGCCAGTTGAGAACACCTTTATTTAACCAGGTAGGCTAGTTGAGAACACCTTTATTTAACCAGGTAGGCTAGTTGAGAACACCTTTATTTAACCAGGTAGGCTAGTTGAGAACACCTTTATTTAACCAGGTAGGCTAGTTGAGAACACCTTTATTTAACCAGGTAGGCTAGTTGAGAACAAGTTCTCATTTACAACTGTGACCTGGTCAAGATAAAGCAAAGCTGTTCGACAGATACAACAACACAGAGTTACACATGGAGTAAAACAAACATACAGTAGAAAAAGGCTATATACAGTGTGTGCAAAGGAGGTAGATGAGGGAGGGAGGGTAGATGAGGGAGGAAGGGAGGGTAGATGTGGGAAGGGGGTAGATGAGGAAGGGAGGGTAGATGTGGGAGGGGGTAGATGTGGGAGGGAGGGGGTAGATGTGGGAGGGAGGGAGGGGGTAGATGACGGAGGGGGTAGATGAGGGAGGAAGGGGGTAGATGTGGGAGGGAGGGGTGTGATGACGGGGGGGTGGATGAGGGAGGAAGGGGAGGGAGGGGGTAGATGACGGAGGGTGGGGGGTAGATGGGGGGAGGGAGGGAGGGGGTAGATGACCGAGGGTGGGGGGTAGATGACCGAGGGTGGGGGGGGTAGATGACGGAGGGAGGGAGGGGGTAGATGACGGAGGGTGGGGGGTAGATGGGGGAGGGAGGGAGGGGGTAGATGACGGAGGGGGGGGGGGTAGATGGGGGAGGGAGGGAGGGGGTAGATGACGGAGGGGGGTAGATGAGGGAGGGAGGGGGTAGATGACGGAGGGGGGGGTGTAGATGTGCATCACCTCTTCCTCTACTGACCCCAGAGCTGTTTGTATTTCAGATGGAAGACGTGATCGATGACATCATCAGTCTTGAATCCAGTCTCAACGATGAGTTCTTTACGTTGATCGACCCTGGCCTACAGGTGGCCAACACGGTATGTATTTAAACATTATCTAAGCCTTATATACCCTGGCCAACACGGTATGTATTTAAACATTATCTAAGCCTTATATACCCTGGCCAACACGGTATGTATTTAAACATTATCTAAACCTTATATACCCTGGCCTACAGGTGGCCAACACGGTATGTATTTAAACATTATCTAAGCCTTATATACCCTGGCCAACACGGTATGTATTTAAACATTATCTAAGCCTTATATACCCTGGCCAACAAGGTATGTATTTAAACATTATCTAAACCTTATATACCCTGGCCAACACGGTATGTATTTAAACATTATCTAAACCTTATATACCCTGGCCAACACGGTATGTATTTAAACATTATCTAAACCTTATATACCCTGGCCAACACGGTATGTATTTAAACATTATCTAAACCTTATATACCCTGGCCAACACGGTATGTATTTAAACATTATCTAAGCCTTATATACCTGGCCAACACGGTATGTATTTAAACATTATCTAAGCCTTATATACCCTGGCCAACACGGTATGTATTTAAACATTATCTAAACCTTATATACCCTGGCCAACACGGTATGTATTTAAACATTATCTAAACCTTATATACCTGGCCAACACGGTATGTATTTAAACATTATCTAAACCTTATATACCCTGGCCAACACGGTATGTATTTAAACATTATCTAAGCCTTATATACCCTGGCCAACACGGTATGTATTTAAACATTATCTAAACCTTATATACCCTGGCCAACACGGTATGTATTTAAACATTATCTAAACCTTATATACCTGGCCAACACGGTATGTATTTAAACATTATCTAAACCTTATATACCCTGGCCAACACGGTATGTATTTAAACATTATCTAAACCTTATATACCCTGGCCAACACGGTATGTATTTAAACATTATCTAAGCCTTATATACCCTGGCCAACACGGTATGTATTTAAACATTATCTAAGCCTTATATACCCTGGCCAACACGGTATGTATTTAAACATTATCTAAGCCTTATATACCCTGGCCAACACGGTATGTATTTAAACATTATCTAAGCCTTATATACCCTGGCCAACACGGTATGTATTTAAACATTATCTAAACCTTATATACCCTGGCCAACACGGTATGTATTTAAACATTATCTAAACCTTATATACCCTGGCCAACACGGTATGTATTTAAACATTATCTAAGCCTTATATACCCTGGCCAACACGGTATGTATTTAAACATTATCTAAACCTTATATACCCTGGCCAACACGGTATGTATTTAAACAAACATTATCTAAACCTTATATACCCTGGCCAACACGGTATGTATTTAAACATTATCTAAGCCTTATATACCCTGGCCAACACGGTATGTATTTAAACATTATCTAAGCCTTATATACCCTGGCCAACACGGTATGTATTTAAACATTATCTAAACCTTATATACCCTGGCCAACACGGTATGCATTTAAACATTATCTAAACCTTATATACCCTGGCCAACACGGTATGTATTTAAACATTATCTAAACCTTATATACCCTGACCAACACAGTATGTATTTAAACATTATCTAAACCTTATATACCCTGGCCAACACGGTATGTATTTAAACATTATCTAAACCTTATATACCCTGGCCAACACAGTATGTATTTAAACATTATCTAAACCTTATATACCCTGGCCAACACGGTATGTATTTAAACATTATCTAAACCTTATATACCCTGGCCAACACGGTATGTATTTAAACATTATCTAAACCTTATATACCCTGGCCAACACGGTATGTATTTAAACATTATCTAAACCTTATATACCCTGGCCAACACGGTATGTATTTAAACATTATCTAAACCTTATATACCCTGGCCAACACGGTATGTATTTAAACATTATCTAAACCTTATATACCCTGGCCAACACAGTATGTATTTAAACATTATCTAAACCTTATATACCCTGGCCAACACGGTATGTATTTAAACAAACATTATCTAAACCTTATATACCCTGGCCAACACAGTATGTATTTAAACATTATCTAAACATTATATACCCTGGCCAACACGGTATGTATTTAAACATTATCTAAACCTTATATACCCTGGCCAACACGGTATGTATTTAAACATTATCTAAACCTTATATACCCTGGCCAACACGGTAGGACAAGGACATATGACGATGTATTCCCTCCTGGGGATTAATGGATCATCTGTAATCCTTCAAAATGAAACTAATGTGTGTGGATCGATACCGCTGCCAGCTCTTCTCCGGAGGCGGTCACTGAAAGTTGACCTTTGCTCTTATTGGCTTATCAACACATTGTCTTTGTGTCTCAGTGAGTGACCATGCTGTTTTGTGTTGTCGGACATCATTAAGTTTTTTTTTTGGGGGGGGCAGGGCAGTTAGATGTCAAGTCAGAGACAGTGGAATCGATCGATGAGGGTAAACATAGTGTTCTGACACATTGCTCACAGTGGCCAGGACAGAGTGGTCAGTCAACCTGGGGCGGCAGGGTAGCCTAGTGGTTAGAGCGTTGGACTAGTAACCCCCGAGCTGACAAGGTACAAATCTGTCGTTATGCCCCTGAACAGGCAGTTAAACCCACTGTTCCCAGGCCGTCATTGAAAATAAGAATTTGTTCTTAACTGACTTACCTAGTTGAAAAAAGGTTTAAAAAAAAACTGCATGGCGTTGGAGGATAGACGGAGTGAGGCTGATAGCTTAAACTGTGGAGCAGAGAGCGAGCGAGAGAGAGAGAGAGAGGAGAGGTGTTCCCCCTCCGCTGAAGACATTTGTCCATTTCTCAACTGTTCCGAGAGAAAGGAGAAGTGTCGGAGCGGTTTGGCAGGAGAAAGATGAGGATTTTGGTTGTTCTGCAACATGATAACAAAAATAAATAAGATGATCGAGGTAAAATTGAATGTTCTTGTTCTGTGGAATCTGTATGAAATGAATTAGAATGGTTTGTGTTTTGAAGAGGTTAGATGAGATAAGATGTGGTTTTTGACTGGATTTCTTTTGGTTTCTCACTGAATTTATTTTGACATTATAGCTTTCTACAGGCTTCTGGCTTGTCTGGTAGACATGCTAACATGTTGTCTTACTGTATTCTGTTGTTAATGAAACTGACGTAGACATGCTAACATGTTGTCTTGCTGTATTCTGTTGTTAATGAAACTGACGTAGACATGCTAACATGTTGTCTTACTGTATTCTGTTGTTAATGAAACTGACGTAGACATGCTAACATGTTATCTTACTGTATTCTGTTGTTAATGAAACTGACGTAGACATGCTAACATGTTGTCTTACTGTATTCTGTTGTTAATGAAACTGACGTAGCCATGCTAACATGTTATCTTACTGTATTCTGTTGTTAATGAAACTGACGTAGACATGCTGACATGTTGTCTTACTGTATTCTGTTGTTAATGAAACTGACGTAGACATGCTAACATGTTATCTTACTGTATTCTGTTGTTAATGAAACTGACGTAGACATGCTAACGTGTTGTCTTACTGTATTCTGTTGTTAATGAAACTGACGTAGACATGCTAACGTGTTGTCTTACTGTATTCTGTTGTTAATGAAACTGACGTGAGACATGCTAACGTGTTGTCTTACTGTATTCTGTTGTTAATGAAACTGACGTAGACATGCTAACGTGTTGTCTTACTGTATTCTGTTGTTAATGAAACTGACGTAGACATGCTAACGTGTTGTCTTACTGTATTCTGTTGTTAATGAAACTGACGTAGACATGCTAACATGTTGTCTTACTGTATTCTGTTGTTAATGAAACTGACATAGACATGCTAACATGTTATCTTACTGTATTCTGTTGTTAATGAAACTGACGTAGACATGCTGACATGTTGTCTTACTGTATTCTGTTGTTAATGAAACTGACGTAGACATGCTAACATGTTGTCTTACTGTATTCTGTTGTTAATGAAACTGACGTAGACATGCTAACATGTTGTCTTACTGTATTCTGTTGTTAATGAAACTGACGTAGACATGCTAACATGTTGTCTTACTGTATTCTGTTGTTAATGAAACTGACGTAGACATGCTAACATGTTGTCTTACTGTATTCTGTTGTTAATGAAACTGACGTAGACATGCTAACATGTTGTCTTACTGTATTCTGTTGTTAATGAAACTGACGTAGACATGCTAACATGTTGTCTTACTGTATTCTGTTGTTAATGAAACTGACGTAGACATGCTAACATGTTGTCTTACTGTATTCTGTTGTTAATGAAACTGGACGTAGACATGCTAACATGTTGTCTTACTGTATTCTGTTGTTAATGAAACTGACGTAGACATGCTAACGTGTTGTCTTACTGTACTCGGTGGCTCCTGTTGTGAATATTAGATTGGTCATATTGACCGTTGAGAGATAATGTAATCAAATGGTGCACACTCAGCATGGTGTCTGTTTTTAAAGGGACATTTCACAGTTTTCAACTTTCTTGTTCATCGTCTTGAGCCACAACACCACATCAACATTTTTGTAAATGCACATATCGATCTCTGTAAGATGCCTGGGATAAAAGAGGCTGCTAAAATGGCAGTATATTATATTATATATTTACTATGTCATTCTATAGAAAACCGCCATTTTAATGTTTTTCCATGTTTCCACTCTGAAAGCATGGCCACAGTGGCGACGACAGGACAAAAGGTTTTAATCGACACAAGGGGTCAAAAATTTCCAGTAATTCCCCCAAATTACCAGGTTTTCCAGAAATCCTGGTTGGAGTATTCCAGATGTCCTCTGCCCCCCCCCCCAGTAGGGAATCTGGGGAAAAGATATTGGCATTTTGCAACCCTCATCTTGTCTGTTACTTGTCTTGACATTTAGGGAACAAAAAGGTCTGGATTTCACATTATCAACGTCCCAGGGAGGTTATCAGTGGATTCGTGTCCTGGTTTGTTGAGACTCACTAATAATCAATGTAGCTCTTAGACCTCTCATGTCACAACATGTTCTGTTCGTACTGCGTGTTCAATGGGCTTCATAGACATTTTACGAATGACCTCGACTAACCTGTACCCCCTGCACATTGACTAGGTACGGTATCCTGCACATTGACTAGGTACCGGTACCCCTGTATAGAGAGAGCCTCGCTATTGTGAAGTCATTTTCTTGTGTTGCTTTTTGATTGAGAAAGATTTAAAAAAATGTTAATTACTTCAGTTTATTTAGTAAATAGTCTGTTTCTCAAACAGCTTTGTTGGTTAAGGGCTTGTAAGTAAACATTTCACAGTAAGGTACCTGTTGTATTCAGCATTTTTCACAGTAAGGTACCTGTTGTATTCAGCATTTCACAGTAAGGTACCTGTTGTATTCAGCATTTCACAGTAAGGTACCTGTTGTATTCAGCATTTCACAGTAAGGTACCTGTTGTATTCAGCATTTCACAGTAAGGTACCTGTTGTATTCAGCATTTCACGGTAAGGTACCTGTTGTATTCAGCATTTCACGGTAAGGTACCTGTTGTAGTCAGCATTTCACAGTAAGGTACCTGTTGTATTCGGGCACGTGTGACAAATAACATTTGGTTTGGATGAAGGAGATAGTTGGCTGCGTTAGTACTGCATTTGGGAGTTGTTGATGACCTCTGAAAGCTTGTTTTATGATGTTGTTGTTGTTGTTGTTTACACCTTGTGACTGTTGTTGTTGTATGCAGATGCCGGTGTCAGTAAACATGCTGGATGTGTTCAGCAGCGGAGGGATGGCTGCTCCTAACATCACCGTCTCCAACTCCTGTCCTGCTGACCTGCACACCGTCAAGACTGAGTTAACCGGTACAGGTAAATAATTCCAGTCTAAAACATACTTAACACACACACAAAAAACTCTCGCCCGTATGTCGATCTTTCTGTCTGTAATTAGTTCCTCTCTAAATCACACTCAATAATCACCTTTCTGTCCTGTCTGTCTCGATCTCAACTTTCTGACTGTCTGTCTCGATCTCAACTTTCTGTCCTGTCTGTCTCGATCTCAACTTTCTGTCCTGTCTGTCTCGATCTCAACTTTCTGACTGTCTGTCTCGATCTCAACTTTCTGTCTGTCTCGATCTCAACTTTCTGACTGTCTGTCTCGATCTCAACTTTCTGACTGTCTGTCTCGATCTCAACTTTCTGACTGTCTGTCTCGATCTCAACTTTCTGACTGTCTGTCTCGATCTCAACTTTCTGACTGTCTGTCTCGATCTCAACTTTCTGACTGTCTGTCTCGATCTCAACTTTCTGACTGTCTGTCTCGATCTCAACTTTCTGACTGTCTGTCTCGATCTCAACTTTCTGACTGTCTGTCTCGATCTCAACTTTCTGACTGTCTGTCTGTCTTGATCTCAACTTTCTGACTGTCTGTCTGTCTCGATCTCAACTTTCTGACTGTCTGTCTGTCTCGATCTCAACTTTCTGACTGTCTGTCTGTCTCGATCTCAACTTTCTGACTGTCTGTCTGTCTGTCTCGATCTCAACTTTCTGACTGTCTGTCTGTCTGTCTCGATCTCAACTTTCTGACTGTCTGTCTGTCTGTCTCGATCTCAACTTTCTGACTGTCTGTCTGTCTGTCTCGATCTCAACTTTCTGACTGTCTGTCTGTCTGTCTCGATCTCAACTTTCTGACTGTCTGTCTGTCTGTCTCGATCTCAACTTTCTGACTGTCTGTCTGTCTGTCTCGATCTCAACTTTCTGAATGTCTGTCTGTCTCGATCTCAACTTTCTGAATGTCTGTCTGTCTCGATCTCAACTTTCTGAATGTCTGTCTGTCTCGATCTCAACTTTCTGAATGTCTGTCTCGATCTCAACTTTCTGACTGTCTGTCTCGATCTCAACTTTCTGACTGTCTGTCTCGATCTCAACTTTCTGACTGTCTGTCTCGATCTCAACTTTCTGACTGTCTGTCTCGATCTCAACTTTCTGACTGTCTGTCTCGATCTCAACTTTCTGACTGTCTGTCTCGATCTCAACTTTCTGACTGTCTGTCTCGATCTCAACTTTCTGACTGTCTGTCTGTCTTGATCTCAACTTTCTGACTGTCTGTCTGTCTCGATCTCAACTTTCTGACTGTCTGTCTGTCTCGATCTCAACTTTCTGACTGTCTGTCTGTCTCGATCTCAACTTTCTGACTGTCTGTCTGTCTGTCTCGATCTCAACTTTCTGACTGTCTGTCTGTCTGTCTCGATCTCAACTTTCTGACTGTCTGTCTGTCTGTCTCGATCTCAACTTTCTGACTGTCTGTCTGTCTGTCTCGATCTCAACTTTCTGACTGTCTGTCTGTCTGTCTCGATCTCAACTTTCTGACTGTCTGTCTGTCTGTCTCGATCTCAACTTTCTGAATGTCTGTCTGTCTCGATCTCAACTTTCTGACTGTCTGTCTGTCTCGATCTCAACTTTCTGACTGTCTGTCTGTCTCGATCTCAACTTTCTGACTGTCTGTCTGTCTCGATCTCAACTTTCTGAATGTCTGTCTGTCTCGATCTCAACTTTCTGAATGTCTGTCTGTCTCGATCTCAACTTTCTGAATGTCTGTCTGTCTCGATCTCAACTTTCTGACTGTCTGTCTGTCTCGATCTCAACTTTCTGACTGTCTGTCTGTCTCGATCTCAACTTTCTGACTGTCTGTCTGTCTGTCTCGATCTCAACTTTCTGACTGTCTGTCTGTCTGTCTGTCTCGATCTCAACTTTCTGACTGTCTGTCTGTCTGTCTGTCTCGATCTCAACTTTCTGACTGAATGTCTGTCTGTCTCGATCTCAACTTTCTGACTGAATGTCTGTCTGTCTCGATCTCAACTTTCTGAATGTCTGTCTGTCTCGATCTCAACTTTCTGAATGTCTGTCTGTCTCGATCTCAACTTTCTGACTGTCTGTCTGTCTCGATCTCAACTTTCTGAATGTCTGTCTGTCTCGATCTCAACTTTCTGAATGTCTGTCTCGATCTCAACTTTCTGTCTGTCTGTCTCGATCTCAACTTTCTGACTGTCTATTTCTCCCACGTAATACCCTGTCCCTGTTTCTGTGTCTGTCTCTCTCTTTCTCTCCTCCTCGCTCTCTTTATTTAAAGTTCTTACCAGCATTGCTCACCCCAACTTCCCCTGTCCAGTCAGTCAGTCACACCCTGAACCCAGCCTGTTCCTCATTACAAAGAAGCTCTGCCTCACAGCCCCCTCCGTTGAACCTGCTCACTGATTCTCTTCACTGTTTCACAATTTCATCCCACTGAGTAAAATCTCTGCCAACTATAATCTTACGACTTTTTTTTTTTTTTTTTTTTTTTTTTTTTTTTTTTTGACATTCTGAACATACATGCTGTTTGTAAATCGTATGTTTTTATTGATTTTAGCAAGCAGCAATATATTGATATCGTCGTGCTAAATGTTGATTTTGAAATTGTCTTCAAGAGGTGGAGGCTAAAGCTATGATGAAGGAACGACAGAAAAGGACAATCATAACCAGAGTGAGTATAAATACAATACTTGGATACCATAATTTAAGTGTATTTTAGGGTTTTAACAGTCGGTGACCACCTTGGTGATAATGTTGACATGTTACGCTGTTCCTAGTTGAGAGACGAGGAGGTTCAACATCAACGAATCGCATCAAGGAACTGGGAGCTCTCATCCCCAAATCGAGTGACCCGCGAGTAGCCCCGCTACTATTCGTATCTAATCATGCCGCTGTTCCTTTCTCTCACTGACCCCCGCTACAACATAGTATCTAATCATGCCGCTGTTCCTTTCTCCTCACTGACCCCCGCTACAACATAGTATCTAATCATGCCGCTGTTCCTTTTCTCCTCACTGACCCCCCCGCTACTATTCGTATCTAATCATGCCACTGTTCCTTTCTCCTCACTGGCCCCCCCGCTACTATTCGTATCCTAATCATGCCGCTGTTCCTTTCTCCTCACTGACCCCCCCTGCTACAACATAGTATCTAATCATGCCGCTGTTCCTTTTTTCTCACTGACCCCCGCTACTATTCGTATCTAATCATGCCGCTGTTCCTTTCTCCTCACTGATCCCCCTGCTACAACATAGTATCTAATCATGCCGCTGTTCCTTTCTCCTCACTGATCCCCCTGCTACAACATAGTATCTAATCATGCCGCTGTTCCTTTCTCCTCACTGACCCCCCGCTACTATTCGTATCTAATCATGCCACTGTTCCTTTCTCCTCACTGACCCCCCTGCTACAACATAGCATCTAATCATGCCGCTGTTCCTTTCTCCTCACTGACCCCCCTGCTACAACATAGTATCTAATCATGCCACTGTCTTTCTCCTCACTGACCCCCCTGCTACAACATAGTATCTAATCATGCCACTGTTCCTTTCTCCTCACTGACCCCCTGCTACAACATAGTATCTAATCATGCCGCTGTTCCTTTCTCTCACTGATCCCCCTGCTACAACATAGTATCTAATCATGCCGCTGTTCCTTTCTCCTCACTGACCCCCCGCTACTATTCGTATCTAATCATGCCGCTGTTCCTTTCTCTCACTGACCCCCCGCTACTATTCGGTATCTAATCATGCCGCTGTTCCTTTCTCCTCACTGACCCCCCTCCCCCGCTACTATTCGTATCTAAACATGCCGCTGTTCCTTTCTCTCACTGACCCCCTGCTACAACATAGTATCTAATCATGCCGCTGTTCCTTTCTCCTCACTGATCCCCCTGCTACGGAGACAGGGAGACGCGTTGGAACAAGGGCACCATCCTGAAGGCGTCTGGGTGGACTACATTAGGGAGGCTGCAGAAGGAGCAGCAGAGAGCCAAGGAGGTGGAGACCAGACAGAGGAAACTGGAGCACAGCAACCGCAGCCTACTGCTACGTATACAGGTAACACACCTATACAGGTAATACTGACAGTAACCTACTGCTACGTATACAGGTAACACACCTATACAGGTAATACTGACCGTAACCTACCTATACAGGTAATACTGACAGTAACCTACCTATACAGGTAACACTGACAGTAACCTACTGCTACCTATACAGGTAATACTGACAGTAACCTACTGCTACCTATACAGGTAATACTGACAGTAACCTACTGCTACGTATACAGGTAACACCTATACAGGTAATACTGACAGTAACCTACTGCTACCTATACAGGTAATACTGACAGTAACCTACTGCTACGTATACAGGTAACACCTATACAGGTAATACTGACAGTAACCTACTGCTACCTATACAGGTAATACTGACAGTAACCTACTGCTACGTATACAGGTAACACCTATACAAGTAATACTGACAGTAACCTACTGCTACCTATACAGGTAACACACCTATACAGGTAATACTGACAGTAACCTACCTATACAGGTAATACTGACAGTAACCTACTGCTACCTATACAGGTAATACTGACAGTAACCTACTGCTACCTATACAGGTAATACTGACAGTAACCTACTGCTACCTATACAGGTAATACTGACAGTAACCTACTGCTACCTATACAGGTAATACTGACAGTAACCTACTGCTACCTATACAGGTAATACTGACAGTAACCTACCTAACAGGCAATACTGACAGTACCTATACAGGTAATACTGACAGTAACCTACCTATACAGGTAATACTGACAGTAACCTACCTATACAGGTAATACTGACAGTAACCTACTGCTACCTATACAGGTAATACTGACAGTAACACGCCTATACAGGTAATACTGACAGTAACCTACCTATACAGGTAATACTGACAGTAACCTACTGCTACCTATACAGGTAATACTGACAGTAACCTACTGCTACGTATACAGGTAATACTGACAGTAACCTACTGCTACCTATACAGGTAATACTGACAGTAACCTACTGCTACCTATACAGGTAATACTGACAGTAACCTACTGCTACGTATACAGGTAATACTGACAGTAACCTACTGCTACGTATACAGGTAATACTGACAGTAACCTACTGCTACCTATACAGGTAATACTGACAGTAACCTACTGCTACCTATACAGGTAATACTGTCAGTAACCTACTGCTACCTATACAGGTAATACTGACAGTAACCTACTGCTACGTATACAGGTAATACTGACAGTAACCTACTGCTACCTATACAGGTAATACTGACAGTAACCTACCTATACAGGTAATACTGACAGTAACCTACTGCTACCTATACAGGTAATACTGACATTAACCTATATATACAGGTAATACTGACAGTAACCTACCTATACAGGTAATACTGACAGTAACCTACTGCTACGTATACAGGTAATACTGACAGTAACCTACTGCTACGTATACAGGTAATACTGACAGTAACCTACTGCTACCTATACAGGTAATACTGACAGTAACCTACTGCTACCTATACAGGTAATACTGACAGTAACCTACTGCTACCTATACAGGTAATACTGACAGTAACCTACTGCTACGTATACAGGTAATACTGACAGTAACCTACTGCTACCTATACAGGTAATACTGACAGTAACCTACCTATACAGGTAATACTGACAGTAACCTACTGCTACGTATACAGGTAATACTGACATTAACCTATATATACAGGTAATACTGACAGTAACCTACCTATACAGGTAATACTGACAGTAACCTACTGCTACGTATACAGGTAATACTGACAGTAACCTACCTATACAGGTAATACTGACAGTAACCTACTGCTACGTATACAGGTAATACTGACATTAACCTACCTATACAGGTAATACTGACAGTAACACACCTATACAGGTAATACTGACAGTAACCTACCTATACAGGTAATACTGACAGTAACCTACCTATACAGGTAATACTGACAGTAACCACCTATACAGGTAATACTGACAGTAACACACCTATACAGGTAATACTGACAGTAACACACCTATACAGGTAATACTGACAGTAACACACCTATACAGGTAATACTGACAGTAACACACCTATACAGGTAATACTGACAGTAACACACCTATACAGGTAATACTGACAGTAACACACCTATACAGGTAATACTGACAGTAACCTACCTATACAGGTAATACTGACAGTAACCTACTTATACAGGTAATACTGACAGTAAACTACCTATACAGGTAATACTGACAGTAACACACCTATACAGGTAATACTGACAGTAACACACCTATACAGGTAATACTGACAGTAACCTACCTATACAGGTAATACTGACAGTAACCTACCTATACAGGTAATACTGACAGTAACCTACCTATACAGGTAATACTGACAGTAACCTACCTATACAGGTAATACTGACAGTAACCTACCTATACAGGTAATACTGACAGTAACCTACTGCTACCTATACAGGTAATACTGACAGTAACATACATATACAGGTAATACTGACAGTAACCTACCTATACAGGTAATACTGACAGTACGATACAGGTAATACTGACTAACCTATACAGGTAATACTGACAGTAACCTACCATTCAGGTAATGACACCTATACAGGTAATACTGACAGTAACCTACTGCTACCTATACAGGTAATACTGACAGTAGCCTACCTATACAGGTAATACTGACAGTAACCTACTGCTACGTATACAGGTAATACTGACAGTAACCTACCTATACAGGTAATACTGACAGTAACCTACCTATACAGGTAATACTGACAGTAACCTACCTATACAGGTAATACTGACAGTAACCTACCTATACAGGTAATACTGACAGTAACCTACCTATACAGGTAATACTGACAGTAACCTACCTATACAGGTAATACTGACAGTAACCTACTGCTACCTATACAGGTAATACTGACAGTAACCTACCTATACAGTTAATACTGACAGTAACCTACCTATACAGGTAATACTGACAGTAACCTACCTATACAGGTAATACTGACAGTAACCTACCTATACAGGTAATACTGACAGTAACCTACCTATACAGGTAATACTGACAGTAACCTACTGCTACCTATACAGGTAATACTGACAGTAACCTACCTATACAGGTAATACTGACAGTAACCTACCTATACAGGTAATACTGACAGTAACCTACCTATACAGGTAATACTGACAGTAACCTACCTATACAGGTAATACTGACAGTAGCCTACCTATACAGGTAATACTGACAGTAGCCTACCTATACAGGTAATACTGACAGTAACCTACTGCTACCTATACAGGTAATACTGACAGTAACCTACTGCTACCTATACAGGTAATACTGACAGTAACCTACTGCTACATATACAGGTAATACTGACAGTAACCTACTGCTACCTATACAGGTAATATTGACAGTAACCTACTGCTACATATACAGGTAATACTGACAGTAACCTACCTATACAGGTAATACTGACAGTAAGCTACCTATACAGGTAATACTGACAGTAACCTACTGCTACCTATACAGGTAATACTGACAGTAACCTACTGCTACCTATACAGGTAATACTGACAGTAACCTACTGCTACCTATACAGGTAATACTGACAGTAACCTACGTATACAGGTAATACTGACAGTAACCTACCTATACAGGTAATACTGACAGTAACCTACCTATTCAGGTAATACTGACAGTAACACACCTATACAGGTAATACTGACAGTAACCTACTGCTACCTATACAGGTAATACTGACAGTAGCCTACCTATACAGGTAATACTGACAGTAACCTACTGCTACGTATACAGGTAATACTGACAGTAACCTACCTATACAGGTAATACTGACAGTAACCTACCTATACAGGTAATACTGACAGTAACCTACCTATACAGGTAATACTGACAGTAACCTACCTAAGGCTAGTAATACTGACAGTAACCTACCTATACAGGTAATACTGACAGTAACCTACCTATACAGGTAATACTGACAGTAAACCTACCTATACAGGTAATACTGACAGTAACCTACCTATACAGTTAATACTGACAGTAACCTACCTATACAGGTAATACTGACAGTAACCTACCTATACAGGTAATACTGACAGTAACCTACCTATACAGGTAATACTGACAGTAACCTACCTATACAGGTAATACTGACAGTAACCTACCTATACAGGTAATACTGACAGTAACCTACCTATACAGTAATACTGACAGTAACCTACCTATACAGGTAATACTGACAGTAACCTACCTATACAGGTAATACTGACAGTAACCTACCTATACAGGTAATACTGACAGTAGCCTACCTATACAGGTAATACTGACAGTAGCCTACCTTGCCATACAGGTAATACTGACAGTAACCTACTGCTACCTATACATTAATACTGACAGTAACCTACTGCTACCTATACAGGTAATACTGACAGTAACCTACTGCTACCATATACAGGTAATACTGACAGTAACCTACTGCTACCTATACAGGTAATACTGACAGTAAACCTGCTGCTGTTATACAGGTACAATACTGACAGTAACCTACTGCTACCTATACAGGTAATACTGACAGTAACTTACTGCTACCTATACAGGTAATACTGACAGTAACCTACTGCTACCTATACAGGTAATACTGACAGTAACCTACTGCTACATATACAGGTAATACTGACAGTAACCTACTGCTACCTATACAGGTAATACTGACAGTAACCTACTGCTACCTATACAGGTAAGACTGACAGTAACCTACTGCTACCTATACAGGTACAATACTGACAGTAACCTACTGCTACCTATACAGGTAATACTGACAGTAACCTACTGCTACCTATACAGGTACAATACTGACAGTAACCTACTGCTACCTATACAGGTAATACTGACAGTAACCTACTGCTACCTATACAGGTAATACTGACAGTAACCTACTGCTACCTATACAGGTAATACTGACAGTAACACACCTATACAGGTAATACTGACAGTAACCTACTGCTACCTATACAGGTAATACTGACAGTAACCTACTGCTACCTATACAGGTGTACTGACAGTAACCTATACTACTGCTACCTATACAGGTAATACTGACAGTAACCTACTGCTACCCACAATACTGACAGTAACCTACTGCTACCTATACAGGCAATACTGACAGTAACCTACTGCTACCTATACAGGTAATACTGACAGTAACCTATCCCTGCTAACCTACCCATACAGGTAATACTGACAGTACAGGTAATACTGACAGTAACCTACTGCTACCTATAAGCAGGTAACTCTGACAGGTAACTGCTACCTATACAGGTAATACTGACAGTAACCTACTGCTACCTATCCTGACAGTAACCTACTGCTACCTATACAGGCAATACTGGACAGTAACCTACCTATACAGGCAATACTGACAGTAAACTATACAGGTAATACTGACTAATAACCATACAGGTAATACTGACAGTAACCTACTGCTACTCATACAGGTAACTCTGACAGTAACCTACTGTAA
>NW_025749054.1:0-28192 GCF_021184085.1 Oncorhynchus gorbuscha
ACAGATTTACCAGTGGTATTTAGTCTTGTATAAACACAGATTTACCAGTGGTATTTAGTCTTGTTTAACAACAGATTTACCAGTGGTATTTATTCTTGTGGAACAACAGATTTACCAGTGGTATTTAGTCTTGTATAAACACAGATTTACCAGTGGTATTTAGTCTTGTGGAACAACAGATTTACCAGTGGTATTTAGTCTTGTATAAACACAGATTTACCAGTGGTATTTAGTCTTGTATAAACACAGATTTACCAGTGGTATTTAGTCTTGTATAAACACAGATTTACCAGTGGTATTTAGTCTTGTGGAACAACAGATTTACCAGTGGTATTTAGTCTTGTATAAACACAGATTTACCAGTGGTATTTAGTCTTGTGGAACAACAGATTTACCAGTGGTATTTAGTCTTGTGGAACAACAGATTTACCAGTGTTATTTAGTCTTGTGGAACAACAGATTTACCAGTGGTATTTAGTCTTGTGGAACAACAGATTTACCAGTGGTATTTATTCTTGTGGAACAACAGATTTACCAGTGGTATTTAGTCTTGTATAAACACAGATTTACCAGTGGTATTTAGTCTTGTATAAACACAGATTTACCAGTGGTATTTAGTCTTGTGGAACAACAGATTTACCAGTGGTATTTAGTCTTGTGGAACAACAGATTTACCAGTGGTATTTAGTCTTGTGCCAACATCCAGAGAGTATGGTAGGGCGTTGCCTTGTGTGGTTTAAAACGAGATGACTCATGACTTGGCAGTCCTAATATGTGTGTGTGTGTGTGTTTGTTCCAGGTTACGTGAAAACAGGCTCTCTATGTCTGGCCCAGAATCAGGACCGTTTCCTCTCCCTGAAGCGCCTGGCATCCAGGCTGAAGTAAGTCCCTCCCTAACCGCCTTTCTCTTCCCTCCCCTCCCTGACCCGGTCTCTCCTCTGGTCTGAATTATAGCTCAGTACTCTCTCCTCGGTCCAGTCTCTCCCCTGGCCGGTCTCTCCTCTAGTCCTGAATTATAGCTCAGCACTCTCTCTCCGGTTCAGAGTCTCCCTGACCCTATCCTCTGGTCTGAATTATAGCTCAGTCCTCTCTTTCCAGTCCAGTCTCTCCCCTAACCTCTCTCCTCTTCCCTCTCTCTCCCCTCTCTCCCCTCTCTCCTCTCTCCTCTCTCTCCTCTCTCCTCTCTCCTCTCTCCTCTCTCCTCTCTCCTCTCTCCTCTCTCTCCCTCTCTCCTCTCTCCTCCCTCCCCCTCTCTCCTCTCTTCCCTCTCCCTCCCTCTCTCCCCTCTCTCCTCCCTCCTCCCTCCCCTCTCTCTCCCTCTCTCTCCCTCCCTCTCTCCTCCCTCTCTCCTCCCTCCCCTCTCCTCCCTCCCCTCTCTCCTCCCCCTCTCTCCTCCCTCTCTCCTCCCTCCCCTCTCCCCTCTCTCCTCCCTCTCTCCTCCCTCCCCTCTCTCCTCCTCCCCTCTTCCCTCTCTCCTCCCTCCCTTCTCCTTCCCTCTCCCCTCTCTCCTCCCTCTTCCCTCCCTCCCCCCTCCCCTCTCTCCTCTCTCTCCTCCCTCCCCCTCCCCTCTTCCCTCTCTCCCCCTCCCTCTTCCCTCTCTCCTCCCTCCCCTCTCTCCTCCCTCCCCTCTTCCCTCTCTCCTCCCTCCCCCTCTCTCTCCCTCTCTCCTCTCTCTCTCCCTCTCTTCCCTCTCTCTTCCCCTCTCTCCTCCCTCCTCTCTCCCTCTCCCTCCCCTCTCTCTCCCTCTTCCCTCTCTCTCCCTCTCTCCTCCTCCCTCTCTCCTCCCTCCCCTCTCCCCTCTTCCCTCTCTCCTCCCCTCTCCCCTCTTCCCTCTCTCCTCCCTCCCTCCCTCTCTCTCCCCTCTCTCCTCCCTCTCTCCTCCTCCCTCCCCTCTCTCCCCTCTCTCCCCTCTCTCCCCTCTCTCTCCTCTCTTCCCTCTCTCCTCTCTCCCCTCTCTCCCCTCTCTCCTCCCTCCCCTCTCTCTCCCCTCTCTCTCCTCCCTCCTCTCTCTCTCCCCTCTCTCCTCCCTCCTCTCTCTCCTCCCTCCTCAGTGTGATGGGGATCCCCTGTAACGTGATCAAACCCAAAGAGGTGTCCAAGCTCCACCCCCTGGTGAATATTCATGACCTGGTGGGGGCGCTCCACCTGCCGGGGGATGCCGTGGTGTCACCTCCTGACGTCAACCACGCCCTCGCCACAGCAGCAGCCGGACACGGTGAGACAGTAAAACCAAGGATGGACTGTTGTTCGGCTTTGCAAACCAAAAATTCCCAGGTTTTCCAGAAATCCTGATTGGATGATTCAGATTTCCTGCTTGTTCCATCCTGATTTGGGGGAATTTTCCAACTGGGATTTCTGGAAAAACAGAGTTTTAGGAAAAATCCTGCAAGCCTATCTGTAGTGGAGGTTTCAATAGAAAGTTACAACCATGTGGTTTCTCACCATCAGTTAGAATGTAATGAAGCCAGAAAGCAAGGCTTCTGGAGGGAAGGTCCAAGTTGTGGCCTGCCAAGGTGTGGCCTGCCAAGGGTCAAGGTGTGGCCTGCCAAGGTGTGGCCTGCCAAGGTGTGGCCTGCCAAGGTGTGGCCTGCCAAGGTGTGGCCTGCCAAGGTGTGGCCTGCCAAGGTGTGGCCTGCCAAGGTGTAGCCTGCCAGGGTGTGGCCTGCCAGGGTGTGGCCTGCCAGGGTGTGGCCTGCCAGGGTGTGGCCTGCCAGGGTGTGGCCTGCCAAGGACCCAGGGTGTGGCCTGCCAGGGTGTGGCCTGCCAGGGTGTGGCCTGCCAAGGTGTGGCCTGCCAAGCCGCCAGGGTGTGGCCTGCCAGGGTGTGGCCTGCCAAGGTGTGGCCTGCCAAGGGCCCAGGTGTGGCCTGCCAGGGTGTGGTCTGCCAAGGGCCCAAGTGTGGCCTGCCAGGGTGTGGCCTGCCAAGGGCCCAGGTGTGGCCTGCCAAGGGCCCAGGTGTGGCCTGCCAGGGTGTGGCCTGCCAGGGTGTGGCCTGCCAGGGTGTGGCCTGCTAAGGGGCCAGGGTGTGGCCTGCTAAGGGGCCAGGGTGTGGCCTGCCAGGGTGTGGCCTGCCAGGGTGTGGCCTGCCAGGGTGTGGCCTGCCAAGGTGTGGCCTGCCAAGGTGTGGCCTGCTAAGGGGCCAGGGTGTGGCATGTCAAAGCAGAGTGAGTTAGTCGTGCCCAGGGGGCACCTCTTTGGCTAATTTGACATCATGCTACTCCAATCAAACGAACGATGAACTATTGATAGTGTTTGTCATGTTTGATCACATTGTACGCTTCTGCATGAATACATGTACATTTTGAAGTTGGAAGTTACACTTAGGTTGGAGTCATTAAACTCGTTTTCAACCACTCCACAAATGTCTTGTTAACAAACTATATTTTTGGCAAGTCGGTTAGGACATCTACTTTATGCATGACACAAGTAGATTTTACAACAATTGTTTTCAGACAGATTATTTCACTTACAGTGAATTATATCACAATTCCAGTGGGTCAGAAGTTTATATACACTAAATTGACTGCCTTTAAACAGCTTGGAAAATTCCAGAAAATGAGGTCATGGCTTTAGAAGCTTCTGATAGGCTAATTGACATCATTTGAGTCAATTGGAGGTGAACCTGTGGATGTATTTCAAGGCCTACCTTCAAACTCAGTGCCTCTTTGCTTGACATCTTGGGAAAATCAAAAGAAATCAGCCAAGACCTCAGATAAAATAATTGTAGACCTCCACAAGTCTGGTTCATCCTTGGGAGAAATTTCCAAATGTCTGAAGGTACCACATTCATCTTTACAAACAAGAGTACGCGAGTATATATCCTATATCGACATAACCTGAAAGGCCGCTCAGCAAGGAAGAAGCCACTGCTCCAAAACCGCCATAAAAAGTCAGACTATGGTTTGCAACTGCACATGGGGACAAAGATTGTACTTTTGGAGAAATGTCCTCTGGTCTGATGAAACAAAAATTGAACTGTTTGGCCATAATGACCATCGTAATGTTTGGAGGAAAAGGAGGCTTCAAGCCGAAGAACAGACATCCCAACCGTGAAGCATGGGCTGGCAGCATCATGCTTTGCTGCAGGAGGACTGGTGCACTTTAGCAAACTAGATGGCATCATGAGGGTGGAAAATTACGTGGATGTATTGAATCAACATCTCAAGACAGTCAGGAAGGTAAAGCTTGAGTAGCAAATGGGTCTTCCAAATGGACAATGACCCCAAGCATACTTCCAAAGTTGGCAAAATGGCTTAAGGACAACAAAGTCAAGAGTATTCACAAAGCCCTGACCTCAATCCTATAGAACATTTGTGGGCAGAACTGAAAAGAGTGTGTGGAAACAGGAGGCCTACAAACCTGACTCAGTTACACCAGCTCTGTCAGGAGGAATGGGCCAGAATTCACCCAACTTATTGTGGGAAGCTTGTGGAAGGCTACCCGAAACGTTTGACCCAAGTTAAACAATTTAAAGGCAATGCTACCAAATACTAATTGAGTGTATGTAAACTTCTGACCCACAGAATGTGATGAAAGAAATAAAAGCTGAAATAAATCATTCTCTCTACTATTATTCTGACATTTCACATTCTTAAAACAAAGTGGTGATCCTAACTGACCTAAGACCGGGAATTTATACTAGGATCAAATGTCAGGAATTGTGGAAAAACTGAGTTTAAATGCATTTGGTTACGGTGAATTTAAACTTCTGACTTCAACAGTTAACCATGTTCTGATCTACAGGAGTCCAGATCCATGTTCTGATCTCCAGGAGTCCAGATCCATGAGCTCACCACAGTTAACCATGTTCTGATCTACAGGAGTCCAGATCCATGTTCTGATCTACAGGAGTCCAGATCCATGTTCTGATCTACAGGAGTCCAGATCCATGTTCTGATCTACAGGAGTCCAGATCCATGTTCTGATCTACAGGAGTCCAGATCCATGTTCTGATCTACAGGAGTCCAGATCCATGAGCGCACCACAGTTAACCATGTTCTGATCTCAGAGTCAGATCCATGAGGCACCACAGTTAACCATGTTCTGATCTACAGGAGTCCAGATCCATGTTCGTCTACAGGAGTCAGATCCATGTTCTGATCTCAGGAGTCCAGATCCATGAAGCACCACAGTTAACCATGTTCTGATCTACAGGAGTCCAGATCCATGTTCTGATCTACAGGAGTCCAGATCCATGTTCTGATCTACAGGAGTCCAGATCCATGTTCTGATCTACAGGAGTCCAGATCCATGTTCTGATCTACAGGAGTCCAGATCCATGAGCGCACCACAGTTAACCATGTTCTGATCTACAGGAGTCCAGATCCATGAGCGCACCACAGTTAACCATGTTCTGATCTACAGGAGTCCAGATCCATGTTCTGATCTCCAGGAGTCCAGATCCATGAGCTCACCACAGTTAACCATGTTCTGATCTACAGGAGTCCAGATCCATGTTCTGATCTACAGGAGTCCAGATCCATGTTCTGATCTACAGGAGTCCAGATCCATGTTCTGATCTACAGGAGTCCAGATCCATGTTCTGATCTACAGGAGTCCAGATCCATGTTCTGATCTACAGGAGTCAGATCCATGAGCGCACCACAGTTAACCATGTTCTGATCTCCAGGAGTCCAGATCCATGAGGCACCACAGTTAACCATGTTCTGATCTACAGGAGTCCAGATCCATGTTCTGATCTACAGGAGTCCAGATCCATGTTCTGATCTCCAGGAGTCCAGATCCATGAGCGCACCACAGTTAACCATGTTCTGATCTACAGGAGTCCAGATCCATGTTCTGATCTACAGGAGTCCAGATCCATGTTCTGATCTACAGGAGTCCAGATCCATGTTCTGATCTACAGGAGTCCAGATCCATGTTCTGATCTACAGGAGTCCAGATCCATGAGGCACCACAGTTAACCATGTTCTGATCTACAGGAGTCCAGATCCATGAGGCACCACAGTTAACCATGTTCTGATCTACAGGAGTCCAGATCCATGAGGCACCACAGTTAACCATGTTCTGATCTCCAGGAGTCCAGATCCATGAGCTCTACAGGAGTTAATCCATGTTCTGATCTACAGGAGTCCAGATCCATGTTCTGATCTACAGGAGTCCAGATCCATGTTCTGATCTACAGGAGTCCAGATCCATGTTCTGATCTACAGGAGTCCAGATCCATGTTCTGATCTACAGGAGTTCAGATCCATGAGCTCACCACAGTTAACCATGTTCTGATCTACAGGAGTCCAGATCCATGAGGCACCACAGTTAACCATGTTCTGATCTCCAGGAGTCCAGATCCATGAGCTCACCACAGTTAACCATGTTCTGATCTAGAAGGGTCAGATCCATGGAGACGCACCACAGTTAATACCATGTTCTGAACTACAGTGTGTCAGATCCGTGTGTGCACCACAGTTAACCATGTTCTGATCTACAGGAGTCCAGATCCATGAGCCCACCACAGTTAACCATGTGATGATGGAGAAGAGGACATGTGCGGCTGTGGAGACGGACAGAGTCATGCCATCGAAGTGTGAATACTTTGTCAAGCTGGGCAGGACAGGTGAACCTCTATCCATTACGTGTGTGTGTGTGTGTGTGTGTGTGTGACTGTACATGACATGGGGTCTGGGCCTGAAGTGTTGTATCAGTCTTTAGACAGTTAACAGCTAGACAGCTCTCTTCAGCCCAACTGATCTGTAAGTGTTTCATAACACGCTATGAATGATAGGATGAAGTCCTATTTAGTGCACTAGAATAAGGAACCATTTGGGACACAGTCATGCTGTATATGAAGTGTTGTAACTGGCTGTCTCTGAGGGAGCTGGGCCAGTGAAGTGTTGTATCTAGCTGTCTCTGCGGGAGCTGGGCCAGTGAAGTGTTGTATCCAGCTGTCTCTGAGGGAGTTGGGCCAGTGAAGTGTTGTAATCTAGCTGTCTCTGAGGGAGCTGGACCAGACCAGTGAAGTGTTGTATCTAGCTGTCTCTGAGGGAGCTGGACCAGACCAGTGAAGTGTTGTATCTAGCTGTCTCTGAGGGAGCTAGACCAGACCAGTGAAGTGTTGTATCTAGCTGTCTCTGAGGGAGCTGGGCCAGTGAAGTGTTGTATCCAGCTGTCTCTGAGGGAGCTGGGCCAGTGAAGTGTTGTATCTAGCTGTCTCTGAGGGAGCTGGGCCAGTGAAGTGTTGTATCTAGCTGTTTCTGAGGGAGCTGGGCCAGGCCAGTGAAACCAGGGTGTCTGTTCCTCTACAAGTCTTCATATAATAGGGGGTTATGAATGCTATATGATGTGTTATAACTGTCCTGTGTTCTACAGTGGGCGTATGAGCTGGGCCAGGCCAGTGAGACCAAGGTGTCTGTTCCTCTCCATGGATGTGAACACTTCTACCTGCTCTCCAAACCTCTACCAGAGCCTCTACAGCCCAGCACCCCAGGTGAGACTACCTCCTCTCAGAGCCTCTACAGCCCAGAACCCCAGGTGAGACTCCCTCCTCTACAGCCCAGAACCCCAGGTGAGACTCCCTCCTCTACAGCCAAGAACCCCAGGTGAGACTCCCTCCTCTACAGCCCAGAACCCCAGGTGAGAATACCTCCTCTACAGCCCAGAACCCCAGGTGAGACTCCCTCCTCTACAGCCCAGATACAAATAATCCACGTATGGTTTCTTTAAGGAGTTAGAGCTGGTACTGCTCAGTCCAGAAGGAGTTAGTGCTGGTACCGCTCAGTCCAGAAGGAGTTAGAGCTGGTACAGAGCTCAGTCCAGACGGAGTTAGAGCTGGTACCGCTCAGTCCAGAAGGAGTTAGAGCTGGTACCGCTCAGTCCAGAAGGAGTTAGAGCTGGTACCGCTCAGTCCAGACGGAGTTAGAGCTGGTACCGCTCAGTCCAGAAGGAGTTAGAGCTGGTACCGCTCAGTCCAGACGGAGTTAGAGCTGGTACCGCTCAGTCCAGACGGAGTTAGAGCTGGTACCGCTCAGTCCAGACGGAGTTAGAGCTGGTACCGCTCAGTCCAGACGGAGTTAGAGCTGGTACCGCTCAGTCCAGACGGAGTTAGAGCTGGTGACCGCTCTATTACAGTCCAGATCATTCACGGCCTTATTTCTATTACAGCGTATTGGATAACTGTCATTCATATTCACCCAGTTCAATGTAACAGTGACAGGTTTAGGTTACTGTCATTCATATTCACCCAGTTCAATGTAACAGTGACAGGTTTAGGTTACTGTCATTCACCCAGTTCAATGTAACAGTGACAGGTTTAGGTTACTGTCATTCACCCAGTTCAATGTAACAGTGACAGGTTTAGGTTACTGTCATTCATATTCACCCAGTTCAATGTAACATCAATAGGTTTAGGTTACTGTCATTCATATTCACCCAGCTCAATGTAACAGTGACAGGTTTAGGTTACTGTCATTCATATTCACCCAGTTCAATGTAACATCCATAGGTTGGAGAACGTCCTCCGGAAGTTGTCGTAATTACTGTGTAAGTCTATGGAAGGGGGTGAGAACCATGAGCCTCCTAGGTTTTGTTTTGAAGTCGATGTGCCCAGAGGAGGACGGAAACTAGCTGTCCTCCGGCTACACTATGGTGCTGCTGAGGCTACTGTGACCTTCATTCCAAAACTGATTGTTTTAATCAATGACTTGGTAACATGCAAATATTTTTTTAGTTTTAGTTTTATCTAAATGGGATAACCTTTTTAATGTTTTACTATTTAAATGTTTATGAAATTCACTGAGGAAGATGGTCCTCCCCTTCCTCCTCTGAGGAGCCTCCGCTGGCCTGAGCTCTGTCCTGTCTGGTGGTCAGGGTCAGGGTTACAGTGATGTGTTGTAACTGTGTATCTCTGTGTGTTCTTTCTAGTGGTGATGGATATGGATGGGAGGATCTATGTGAGGTCAGGGGTCAGGGTTAGACTGTGTTGTAACTGTGTATCTCTGTGTGTTCTCTCTAGTGGTGATGGATATGGATGGGAGGATCTATGTGAGGTCAGGGGTCAGGGTTAGACTGTGTTGTAACTGTGTATCTCTGTGTGTTCTCTCTAGTGGTGATGGATATGGATGGGAGGATCTATGTGAGGTCAGGGGTCAGGGTTAGACTGTGTTGTAACTGTGTATCTCTGTATGTTCTTTCTAGTGGTGATGGATATGGATGGGAGGATCTATGTGAGGTCAGGGGTCAGGGTTAGACTGTGTTGTAACTGTGTATCTCTGTGTGTTCTCTCTAGTGGTGATGGATATGGATGGGAGGATCTATGTGAGGTCAGGGGTCAGGGTTAGACTGTGTTGTAACTGTGTATCTCTGTGTGTTCTCTCTAGTGGTGATGGATATGGATGGGAGGATCTATGTGAGGTCAGGGGTCAGGGTTAGACTGTGTTGTAACTGTATCTCTGTGTGTTCTCTCTAGTGGTGATGGATATGGATGGGAGGATCTATGTGAGGTCAGGGGTCAGGATTAGACTGTGTTGTAACTGTGTATCTCTGTGTGTTCTCTCTAGTGGTGATGGATATGGATGGGAGGATCTATGTGAGGTCAGGGGTCAGGGTTAGACTGTGTTGTAACTGTGTATCTCTGTGTGTTCTCTCTAGTGGTGATGGATATGGACGGGAGGATCTATGTGAGGGTCAGGGGTTAGGGTTACTGATTCACTGTGTTGTAACTGTGTATCTCTGTGTGTTCTCTCTAGTGGTGATGGACATGGACAGGAGGATCTATGTGAGGTCAGGGGTCAGGGTTAGACTGTGTTGTAACTGTGTATCTCTGTGTGTTCTCTCTAGTGGTGATGGATATGGATGGGAGGATCTATGTGAGGTCAGGGTCAGGGTTAGACTGTGTTGTAACTGTGTATCTCTGTGTAGGTTCTCTCTAGTGGTGATGGATATGGATGGGTTTAGGATCTATGTGAGAGCATGGCAGGGAGGGGTCCTGTCTGGAGGATTTGAGAAGAACCCTAAACCCCATCTTCACCCAGGGCGTAACCAGCTGGAGGTTCAGACCATGCAGGAGGACTGGGACCACTTCGGTAAGAGACAGGGGTGATTTTTTTCTATAATGGCGCCCTATTCTGTTTATGTTAGGTTTACGGCTACTGTAAACATGGAGTCCATTTCGTTTTCCATTTACTTTGTGCTGTGAGTGCATACATTTTAAAATGGGTTGTCCCCAGTGGGAATCGAACCCATGATGTTGGCGCACACTCTCACCAACTGAGACAGTATGGGTTGTCCCAAGTGGGAATCGAACCCATGATGTTGGTGTCCCACTCTCACCAACTGAGACAGTATGGGTTGTCCCATATTCACCCAGAATCGAACCCATGATGTTGGCGCACACTCTTACCAGCTGAGAACAGTATGGGTTGTCCCAAGTGGGAATGTCAACCCATGATGTTGGTGCACAATCTTACCAACTGAGACAGTATGGGTTGTCCCCAGTGGGAATCGTAACCCAGGTTTAGGTGTCCCATTCTATTCACCAACTGAGACAGTATGGGTTGTCCCCAGTGGGAATCGAACCCATGATGTTGGTGCACAATCTTACCAACTGAGACCTTTATGGGTTGGCCCCAGTGGGAATCGAACCCATGATTTAGGTGTCCCACTATTACCAACTGAGACAGTATGGGTTGTCCCCAGTATTCAACCCATGATGTTGGCAGTGACACTCTTACCAACTGAGACAGTATGGGTTGTCCCAGTGGGAATCGAACCCATGATGTTGGTGTCCCACTCACCAACTGAGACAGTATGGGTTGTCCCAAGTGGGATTCGAACCCATGATGTTGGTAACAGTCTTACCAGGCTGAGACAGTATGGGTTGTCCCCAGTGGGGAATCGAACCCATGATGTTGGTGTCCCACTATTACCAACTGAGACAGTATGGGTTGTCCCAGTGGGAATCGAACCCATACTGGTTATAGTGACTGTGTTTATGCGAGGGTGGTTATATACCACATAGTAACTGACCGGTTTATAGTGTCTCTACCTAACCCCTCTCTCACCCCCTCTCTCCCTCCCCCTGTAGAACCCATACTGTCAGCCCTGTTGAGGAGGATGCCAGAACTAGAGGTGTTTCTCTACCTTACCCCCTCTCTCACCCCTCTCTCCCTCCCCCTGTAGAACCCATGCTGTCAGCCCTGTTGAGGAGGATGCCAGAACTAGAGGTGTGTGAGATCCAGCAGCTGGTCAACTGTCCTGGTCGTTCACCCCAGACATGCGCTGTCTGATGGGGGAGACACCGTCATTGCACGCTATTCGTCCTGGCTGGAATGAATGCCTCTGGCCTGGCCTTCGCTGGCGGAGCAGGAAAGTAAGGAAGGACATTTTTCCAGTACATCTAACTTTAGGGTTGGGGTTACGACAGGACATTTCCAGTACATCTACTTTAGGGTTGAGGTGAGAACCACAGGACATTTCCAGTACATCTACTTTAGGGTTGAGAGTGAGAACCACAGGACATTTCCAGTACATCTACTTTAGGGTTGGGAGTGAGAACGACAGGACATTTCAGTACATCTACTTTAGGGTTGGGAGTGAACAGTGACAGGACATTTCCAGTACATCTACTTTAGGGTTGAGAGTGAGAACCACAGGACATTTCCAGTACATCTACTTTAGGGTTGGGAGTGTCAACATACAGGACATTTCAGTACATCTACTTTAGGGTTAGTGAGAACCACAGGACATTTCCAGTACATCTACTTTAGGGTTGGGAGTCAGAACACAGGACATTTCCAGTACACATCTACTTTAGGGTTGAGAGTGACGACCACAGGACATTTCCAGTACATCTACTTTAGGGTTGGGAGTGAGAACGACAGGACATTTCCAGTACATCTACTTTAGGGTTGAGAGTGAGAACCACAGGACATTTCCAGTACATCTACTTTAGGGTTGAGGTGAGAACCACAGGACATTTCCAAAACATCTACTTTAGGGTTGAACGACAGGACATTTCCCGGAGTTTTAGTCGACGGGATAACCTAATATTACTCTGTTTCAAATGTTCTCCCCATGGGCATGGAGTATGGTAGCCTTCCTATGGTAGCCTGAGTATGGTAGCCTGAGTATGGTAGCCTGAGTATGGTAGCCTGAGTATGGTAGCCTGAGTATGGTAGCCTGAGTATGGTGTGCCTAGTATGGTGATGGATTATGGGAGATACTATGGTAGCCTGAGTATGGTGGCCTGTGTATGGTAGCCTGAGTATGGTAGCCTGAGTATGGTAGCTGGTATGGTAGCCTGAGTATGGTAGCCTGGGTATGGTAGAAGGAGTAACTGGTAGCCTGAGTGTTCTGGTAGCCTGAGTATGGTATGGAGGGAGTCTATGGTAGCCTGAGTATGGTCGACGGAGTATTGAACCTAATATTACTCTGTTTCATGTTCTCCCCATGGGCACGGAGTATGGTAGCCTGAGTATGGTAGAAGGAGTATGGTAGCCTGAGTATGGTCGGGGTGATTATTGAACCTAATATTACTCTGTTTCATGTTCTCCCCATGGACACGGCTATGGTAGCCTGGTATGGTAGATGTGGTATTGGTAGATACTATGGTAGATGTGGTATTGGTGGATACTATGGTAGATGTGGTATTGGTAGATACTATGGTAGATGTGGTATTGGTAATCGATACTATGGTAGATGTGGTATTGGTAGATGTGGTATGGTAGATACTATGGTAGATGTGGTATTGGTAGATACTATGGTAGATGTGGTATTGGTAGATACTATGGTAGATGTGGTATTGGTAGATACTATGGTAGATGTGGTATTGGTAGATACTATGGTAGATGTGGTATTGGTAGATACTATGGTAGATGGTATTGGTAGATACTATGGTAGATGTGGTATTGGTAGATACTATGGTAGATGTGGTATTGGTAGATACTATGGTAGATGTGGTATTGGTAGATACTATGGTAGATGTGGTGTTGGTAGATACTATGGTAGATGTGGTGTTGGTAGATACTATGGTAGATGTGGTATTGGTAGATACTATGGTAGATGTGGTATTGGTAGATACTATGGTAGATGTGGTATTGGTAGATACTATGGTAGATGTGGTATTGGTAGATACTATGGTAGATGTGTACACTGGTAGATACTATGGTAGATGTGGTATTGGTAGATACTATGGTAGATGTGGTATTGGTGATACTATGGTAGATGTGGTATTGGTAGATACTATGGTAGATGTGGTATTGGTAGATACTATGGTAGATGTGGTATTGGTAGATACTATGGTAGATGTGGTATTGGTAGATACTATGGTAGATGTGGTATTGGTAGATACTATGGTAGATGTGGTATTGGTAGATACTATGGTAGATGTGGTATTGGTAGATACTATGGTAGATGTGGTATTGGTAGATACTATGGTAGATGTGGTATTGTAGAATCTTACTATGGTAGATGTGGTATTGTAGATACTATGGTAGATGTGGTATTGGCAGATACTATGGTAGATGTGGTATTGGCAGATACTATGGTAGATGTGGTATTGTAGAATCTTACTATGGTAGATATGGTATTGTAGATACTATGGTAGATGTGGTATTGGTAGATACTATGGTAGATGTGGTATTGGTAGATACTATGGTAGATGTGGTATTGGTAGATACTATGGTAGATGTGGTATTGGTAGATACTATGGTAGATGTGGTATTGGTAGATGTGGTATTGGTAGATACTATGGTAGATGTGGTATTGGTAGATACTATGGTAGATGTGGTATTGGTAGATACTATGGTAGATGTGGTATTGGTAGATACTATGGTAGATGTGGTATTGGTAGATACTATGGTAGATGTGGTATTGGTAGATACTATGGTAGATGTGGTATTGGTAGATACTATGGTAGATGTGGTATTGGTAGATACTATGGTAGATGTGGTATTGGTAGATACTATGGTAGATGTGGTATTGGTAGATACTATGGTAGATGTGGTATTGGTAGATACTATGGTAGATGTGGTATTGGTAGATACTATGGTAGATGTGGTATTGGTAGATACTATGGTAGATGTGGTATTGTAGAATCTTACTATGGTAGATGTGGTATTGTAGAATCTTACTATGGTAGATGTGGTATTGTAGAATCTTACTATGGTAGATGTGGTATTGTAGAATCTTACTATGGTAGATGTGGTATTGGTAGATACTATGGTAGATGTGGTATTGGCAGATACTATGGTAGATGTGGTATTGGTAGATACTATGGTAGATGTGGTATTGTAGAATCTTACTATGGTAGATATGGTATTGTAGATACTATGGTAGATGTGGTATTGGTAGATACTATGGTAGATGTGGTATTGGTAGATACTATGGTAGATGTGGTATTGGTAGATGTGGTATTGGTAGATACTATGGTAGATGTGGTATTGGTAGATACTATGGTAGATGTGGTATTGGTAGATACTATGGTAGATGTGGTATTGGTAGATACTATGGTAGATGTGGTATTGGTAGATACTATGGTAGATGTGGTATTGGTAGATACTATGGTAGATGTGGTAGATACTATGGTAGATGTGGTATTGGTAGATACTATGGTAGATGTGGTATTGGTAGATACTATGGTAGATGTGGTATTGGTAGATACTATGGTAGATGTGGTATTGGTAGATACTATGGTAGATGTGGTATTGGTAGATACTATGGTAGATGTGGTATTGTAGAATCTTACTATGGTAGATGTGGTATTGTAGAATCTTACTATGGTAGATGTGGTATTGTAGAATCTTACTATGGTAGATGTGGTATTGGTAGATACTATGGTAGATGTGGTATTGGCAGATACTATGGTAGATGTGGTATTGGTAGATACTATGGTAGATGTGGTATTGTAGAATCTTACTATGGTAGATATGGTATTGTAGATACTATGGTAGATGTGGTATTGGTAGATACTATGGTAGATGTGGTATTGGTAGATACTATGGTAGATGTGGTATTGGTAGATACTATGGTAGATGTGGTATTGGTAGATGTGGTATTGGTAGATACTATGGTAGATGTGGTATTGGTAGATACTATGGTAGATGTGGTATTGGTAGATACTATGGTAGATGTGGTATTGGTAGATACTATGGTAGATGTGGTATTGGTAGATACTATGGTAGATGTGGTATTGGTAGATACTATGGTAGATGTGGTATTGGTAGATACTATGGTAGATGTGGTATTGGTAGATACTATGGTAGATGTGGTATTGGTAGATACTATGGTAGATGTGGTATTGGTAGATACTATGGTAGATGTGGTATTGTAGAATCTTACTATGGTAGATGTGGTATTGTAGAATCTTACTATGGTAGATGTGGTATTGTAGAATCTTACTATGGTAGATGTGGTATTGGTAGATACTATGGTAGATGTGGTATTGGCAGATACTATGGTAGATGTGGTATTGAGTAGATACTATGGTAGATGTGGTATTGTAGAATCTTACTATGGTAGATATGGTATTGTAGATACTATGGTAGATGTGGTATTGGTAGATACTATGGTAGATGTGACGTATGGTAGATACTATGGTAGATGTGGTATTGGTAGATACTATGGTAGATGTGGTATTGGTAGATACTATGGTAGATGTGGTATTGGTAGATGTGGTATTGGTAGATACTATGGTAGATGTGGTATGGTAGATACTATGGTAGATGTGGTATTGGTAGATACTATGGTAGATGTGGTATTGGTAGATACTATGGTAGATGTGGTATTGGTAGATACTATGGTAGATGTGGTATTGGTAGATACTATGGTAGATGTGGTATTGGTAGATACTATGGTAGATGTGGTATTGGTAGATACTATGGTAGATGTGGTATTGGTAGATACTATGGTAGATGTGGTATTGGTAGATACTATGGTAGATGTGGTATTGGTAGATACTATGGTAGATGTGGTATTGGTAGATACTATGGTAGATGTGGTATTGTAGAATCTTACTATGTAGATGTGGTATTGTAGAATCTTACTATGGTAGATGTGGTATTGGTAGATACTATGGTAGATGTGGTATTGGTAGATACTATGGTAGATGTGGTATTGGCAGATACTATGGTAGATGTGGTATTGGTAGATACTATGGTAGATGTGGTATTGTAGAATCTTACTATGGTAGATGTGGTATTGTAGAATCTTACTATGGTAGATGTCTGGTATTGGTAGATACTATGGTAGATGTGGTATTGGTAGATACTATGGTAGATGTGGTATTGGTAGATGTGGTATTGGTAGATACTATGGTAGATGTGGTGATTGGTAGATACTATGGTAGATGTGGTGGTAGATACTATGGTAGATGTGGTATTGGTAGATACTATGGTAGATGTGGTATTGGTAGATACTATGGTAGATGTGGTATTGTAGAATCTTACTATGGGAACCACAGGACATTTCCAGTACATCTACTTTAGGGTTGACAGTGAACACCACAGGACATTTCCAGTACATCTACTTTAGGGTTGAAGTGAGAACCACAGGACATTTCCAGTACATCTACTTTAGGGTTGAGTGAGAACCACAGGACATTTCCAGTACATCTACTTTAGGGTTGAGCGACAGGACATTTCCGGAGTATGGTCGACGGAGTATTGACCTAATATTACTCTGTTTCATGTTCTCCCCATGGAGCATGGAGTATGGTAGCCCGAGTATGGTAGCCCGAGTATGGTAGCCCAGTATGGTAGCCAGTATGGTAGCCCGAGTATGGTAGCCTGAGTATGGTAGCCTGAGTATGGTAGCCTGTGAGTATGGTAGCCTGAGTATGGTAGCCTGAGTATGGTAGCCTGAGTATGGTAGAAGGAGTATGGTAGAAGGACACATGGTAGAAGGAGTATGGTAGAAGGAGTATGGTAGCACGGAGTATGGTCGACGGAGTATTGAACCTAATATTACTCTGTTTCATGTTCTCCCCATGGAGCACGGAGTATGGTAGCCTGAGTATGGTAGCCTGAGTATGGTAGCCTGGTATGGTAGCCTGACATGGTAGCCTGGGTATGGTAGCCTGAGTATGGTAGCCTGAGTATGGTAGCCTGGTATGGTAGATGTGGTATTGGTAGATACTATGGTAGATGTGGTATTGGTAGATACTATGGTAGATGTGGTATTGGTAGATACTATGGTAGATGTGGTATTGGTAGATGTGGTATTGGTAGATACTATGGTAGATGTGGTATTGGTAGATACTATGGTAGATGTGGTACCACACAGATACTATGGTAGATGTGGTATTGGTAGATACTATGGTAGATGTGGTATTGGTAGATACTATGGTAGATGTGGTATTGGTAGATACTATGGTAGATGTGGTATTGTAGAATCTTACTATGGTACACATGTGGTATTGTAGAATCTTACTATGGTAGATGTGGTACCAGAATCTTACTATGGTACATGTGGTACCCCACACCAATACTACCCCAGATGTGGTATTGTAGAATCTTACTATGGTAGATGTGGTATTGTTGAATCTTACTACCACTGTCCTGTCTGTCAGGGTTAGAGGTTACCACTGTCCTGTCTGTCAGGGTTAGAGGTTACCACTGTCCTGTCTGTCAGGGTTAGAGGTTACCACTGTCCTGTCTGTCAGGGTTCGAGGTTACCACTGTCCTGTCTGTCAGGGTTAGAGGTTACCACTGTCCTGTCTGTCAGGGTTAGAGGTTACCACTGTCCTGTCTGTCAGGGTTAGAGGTTACCACTGTCCTGTCTGTCAGGGTTAGAGGTTACCACTGTCCTGTCTGTCAGGGTTAGAGGTTACAGTTCAGGGTCAAACCAGTGTGTTCTGTCGTCAGGTACCTGGCAGAGTGGATGACGTCTGGTTACCCCATGGCTAACGTCTGTCCTGTCTGTCAGGGTTAGAGGTTAGAGGTTACAGTTCAGGGTCAAACCAGTGTGTTCTGTCGTCAGGTACCTGGCAGAGTGGATGACGCCTGGTTACCCCACGGCTAACGTCTGTCCTGTCTGTCAGGGTTAGAGGTTAGAGGTTACAGTTCAGGGTCAAACCAGTGTGTTCTGTCGTCAGGTACCTGGCAGAGTGGATGACGTATGGTTACCCCACGGCTAACGTCTGGCCGCTGGACATCAAACGCTTCGGCAACCTTCAGAGCAGCCGAACCTTCCTCCGACACAGGGTCATGGAGGTCATGCCCCAGTCCTGACCAGAGCAAACACAATCACACTCCCTGTTAGTAATGTCTGCCTGACTGTCCCTCTCTCTGCCTGACTGTCCCTCTCTCTGCCTGACTGTCCCTCTCTCTGCCCGGGACTGTCCCTCCTCTCTGCCCGACTGTCCCTCTCTCTGCCCGACTGTCCCTCTCTCTGCCTGACTGTCCCTCTCTCTGACCCACACTGTCCCTCTCTCACCCCGACTGTCCCTCTCTCTGCCCGACTGTCCCTCTCTCTTGCCACACCCTGTCCCTCTCTCTGCCTGACTGTCCCTCTCTGCCTCCGACTGTCCCTCTCTGTCCGACTGTCCACTCTCTCTGCACACGACTGTCCCTCTCTCTGCCCACAGCCCTGCTGTATAACCTACCACTCTCTGCCCGACTGCCTGGACCCTCTCTCTGCCCGACTGTCCCAACCCACACCACACACCTCACACCACACACCTCACCACACACACCACACACCCCACACCACACACACCACACACACCCCACACCACACACCCCACACCACACACACCACACACCCCACACCACACACACCACACACCCCACACCACACACCCCACACCACACACCCCACACCAAACACACCCCACACACACCCCACACACACCCCACACCACACACCCCACACCACACACACCACACACCCCACACCACACACCACACACCCCACACCACACACCCCACACCACACACCCCACACACCCCACACCACACACCCACACCACACACACCACACACCCTCTGCCCACACTACACCACACACCCACACCAAACACACCACACACACCCCACACCACACACCCCACACCAAACACAATTTCACACACCACACACCCCACACCACACACACCCCACACACCACACACACCCCACACACCACACACACCCCACACACCACACACACCCCACACCCCACACCACACACACCCCACACCCCACCCCACACACCACACACCCCACCCCACACACCACACACACCCCACTCCCACACACCACACAATAATTCTACCCCACACCCCACACCACACACACCCACCCCCACACCCCCACCCCACCCCACACACCACACACACCCCACACCCCACCCCCACACACCACACACACCCCACACCCCACCCTACACACCACACACACCACACACACCCCACACACACCCCACACACCCCACACCCCACCACACACACCACACACCCCACACCACACACCACACCCCACACCACACACACCACACACCCCACACCACACACCCCACACCAAACACACCCCACACCACACAATACCCCACACCACACACCCCACACCAAACACACTCCCACACCACACAATAATTGTCCCACACCACACACACCCCACACCACACACACCCCACACCACACACACCCCACACCACACACCCCACAATCCACCACACCACACACCCTGTCCCACTCACCACACACCCCACACCACACACACACCACACCACACACCACACACACCACACACTCCACACCCCACTGTACACCACACTACACCCCACCCCCACCCCACACACTTCACACACACACCACACACCACACACACCCTGGCCGTCACCCCACACCCCACCCCACACTTCTCCCCACACACCCACACACACCACACACACCCCACACCCCCACCACACACCACCCACCCCACACCCCACACACACACACTTTGACACACCACACACACCCCACCACCACACACCCCCACACACCCCACACACCCCACCACCCCACACACCCACACACCCCACACACCACACACACCTACACCACACACGCCCCACCCCACACACCACAAACACCCCACACACCACACACACCCCACACCCCACCACACACCCCACACACACACACACCCCACACCACACACACCCCACACCCCACACACCACACACACCCCACACACACCCACCCCACACACCACACACACCCCACACTCCCCACCCCACACCACACACACCCCCACACACACCCCACACACCCCACACCCCCACCCCACACACCACACACACCCCACACCCCACCCCACACACCACACACACCACACACACCCCACACCACACACACCACACACACCACACACACCCCACACACCACACACACCACACACACCCCACACACCCCACACACCCCACACCACACACACCACACACCCCACCACACACACCACACCCCACACCACCACACCCCACCCCCCACACACCACACACACCCCACACACCACACACACCCCACACCACACCCCACCACACACCACACACACCCACACACACACCACACACACCCCACACCCACCCCACACACCACACCCACACACCCCACCCCACACACCACACACACCACACACACACCCCACACACCACACACACACACCACACACACCCACCCCACACACACCCCACACCCCACCCCACACACCACACACACCCCACACACCCACACCCCACCCCACACCCCCACACCACACACACCACACACACCCCACACACCACACACACCCCACACACCACACACACCCCACACACACACACACACCCACACCACCACACACACCACACACACCCCACACCCCACCCCACACCCCACACACCACACACCACACCACACACACCCCACACACACACACACACACCCACACACACACCCCCCACCACACACACCCCACACACACACCCCACCCCACACCCCACCACACACCCCCACACCCCACCCCACACACACCCACACCACCACACACCACCACACACACACCCCACCCCACACCCACACACACCCCACCCCCACACACCACACACCCCCACACCCCACCCCACACCACACACACCCCACACCCCACCCCACCACCACACACACCCCACACACACACACCCCACACACACCCCACACCACCCCACACACACACACCACCACACACACCCCACACCACACACACACCCCACCCACCCCACACACCCACACACCCCACCCACACACCACACACCACACCCCACCACACACCACACCCCACCCCACACCACACACACCCCACACCACACACCCCACACCCCACACCCACCCCACCACACACACACACACACCACACACACACCCCACACACACACACCACCCCACACCCACACACACACACCCCACCCACACACCCACCCACACACCCCACCCCACACCACACACACACCCCACCCCACACCACACACAATCACACCACACCCCCACACACACACCACACACCACACCCCACCCCACCCCACCCCACACCACACACCACACACACACCCCACCACACACACCCCACCCCACACACCCCACACCACCACACCACACCCCACCCCACACACACACACACACCACACACACACCCCACCCCACACCACACACACACCCCACACCACACACACCACACACCCACCCCACACCACACACCCCACCCCACCCCACACCACACCACACACACACCACACACACACCCCACCCCACACCACACACCCCACACCACACACCACACACACACACACACACACCCCACACCACACACACACACCCCACACCACAATTTCCCAATGCTTCTGTCTATCAGAGCTAAACCATGTTCCTCTGTTCTCAGACCTGCTTCTCTGTCTGTTAGTTAAACAGTTCTATCGTCTGTTCTCAGACCTGCTGTCTCTTAGCTCTGTGTCTGTCTGTTAGTTAAACAGTTCTATTGTCTGTTCTCAGACCTGCTGTCTCTTAGCTCTGTGTCTGTCTGTTTAGTTAAACAGTTATATTGTCTGTTCTCAGACCTGCTGTCTCTTAGCTCTGTGTCTGTCTGTTTAGTTAAACAGTTCTATTGTCTGTTCTCAGACCTGCTGTCTCTTAGCTCTGTGTCTGTCTGTTTAGTTAAACAGTTCTATCGTCTGTTCTCAGACCTGCTGTCTCTTAGCTCTGTGTCTGTCTGTTAGTTAAACAGTTCTATCGTCTGTTCTCACGACCCACGGGAGTTCCAGGTCTCCGGTAGCCTCTGGAACTGGGCCGATCTGCAGCCAACAAGGCAGAGTTCATCTCAGCCTATGCCTCCCTCCAGTCCCTCGACTTCTTGGCACTGACAGAAACATGGGATCACCACAGACAACACTGCTACTCCTACTGCTCTCTCTTCGTCCGCCCACGTGTTCCGCACACCCCGAGAGCTTCTGGTCAGCGGGGTGGTGGCATAGGGATCCTTATCTCTCCCATGTGGTCATTCTCTCTTTCTCCCCTTACCCATCTGTCTATCGCCTCCTTTGAATTTCATGCTGTCACAGTTACCAGCCCTTTCAAGCTTAACATCCTTATCATTTATCGCCCTCCAGGTCCCTCGGAGAGTTCATCAATGAGCTTGATGCATTGATAAGCTCCTTTCCTGAGGACGGCTCACCTCTCACAGTTCTGGGCGACTTTAACCTCCCCACGTCTACCTTTGACTCATTCCTCTCTGCCTCCTTCTTTCCACTCCTCTCCTCTTTTGACCTCACCCTCTCACCTTCCCCCTACTCACAAGGCAGGCAATACGCCTCGACCTCATCTTTACTAGATGCTGTTCTTCCACTAACCTCATTGCAACTCCCCTCCAAGTCTCCGACCACTACCTTGTATCCTTTTCTCCTCTCGCTCTCATCCAACACTTCCCACACTGCCCCTACTCGGATGGTATCGCGCCGTCCCAACCTTCGCTCTCTCTCCCGCTACTCTCTCCTCTTCCATCCTATCATCTCTTCCCTCTGCTCAAACCTTCTCCAACCTATCTCCTGATTCTGCCTCCTCAACCCTCCTCTCCTCCCTTTCTGCATCCTTTGACTCTCTATGTCCCCTATCTTCCAGGCCGGCTCGGTCCTCCCTCCCGCTCCGTGGCTTGACGACTCAATGCGAGCTCACAGAACAGGGCTCCGGAAGGCCGAGCGGAAATGGAGGAAAACTCGCCTCCCTGCGGACCTGGCATCCTTTCACTCCCTCCTCTCTACATTTTCCTCCTCTGTCTCTGCTGCTAAAGCCACTTTCTACCACTCTAAATTCCAAGCATCTGCCTCTAACCCTAGGAAGCTCTTTGCCACATTCTCCTCCCTCCTGAATCCTCCTCCCCCTCCCCCCTCCTCCTCTCTGCAGATGACTTCACAACCATTTTGAAAAGAAGATCGACGACATCCGATCCTCGTTTGCTAAGTCAAACAACACCGCTGGTTCTGCTCACACTGCCCTACCCTGTGCTCTGACCTCTTTCTCCCTCTCTCTCCAGATGAAATCTCGCGTCTTGTGACGGCCGGCCGCCCAACAACCTGCCCGCTCGACCCTATCCCCTCCTCTCTTCTCCAGACCATTTCCGGAGACCTTCTCCCTTACCTCACCTCGCTCATCAACTTATCCCTGACCGCTGGCTACGTCCCTTCCGTCTTCAAGAGAGCGAGAGTTGCACCCTTCTGAAAAACCTACACTCGATCCCTCCGATGTCAACAACTACAGACCAGTATCCCTTCTTTCTTTTCTCTCCAAAACTCTTGAACGTGCCGTCCTTGGTCAGCTCTCCCGCTATCTCTCTCAGAATGACCTTCTGATCCAAATCAGTCAGGTTTCAAGACTAGTCATTCAACTGAGACTGCTCTTCTCTGTATCACGGAGGCGCTCCGCACCGCTAAAGCTAACTCTCTCTCCTCTGCTCTCATCCTTCTAGACCTATCGGCTGCCTTCGATACTGTGAACCATCAGATCCTCCTCTCCACCCTCTCCGAGTTGGGCATCTCCGGCGCGGCCCACGCTTGGATTGCGTCCTACCTGACAGGTCGCTCCTACCAGGTGGCGTGGCGAGAATCTGTCTCCTCACCACGCGCTCTCACCACTGGTGTCCCCCAGGGCTCTGTTCTAGGCCCTCTCCTATTCTCGCTTCTACACCAAGTCACTTGGCTCTGTCATAACCTCACATGGTCTCTCCTATCATTGCTATGCAGACGACACACAATTAATCTTCTCCTTTCCCCCTTCTGATGACCAGGTGGCGAATCGCATCTCTGCATGTCTGGCAGACATATCAGTGTGGATGACGGATCACCACCTCAAGCTGAACTTCGGCAAGACGGAGCTGCTCTTCCTCCCGGGGAAGGACTGCCCGTTCCATGATCTCGCCATCACGGTTGACAACTCCATTGTGTCCTCCTCCCAGAGCGCTAAGAACCTTGGCGTGATCCTGGACAACAAACTGTCGTTCTCAACTAACATCAAGGCGGTGGCCCGTTCCTGTGGTTCATGCTCTACAACATCCGCAGAGTACGACCCTGCCTCACACAGAAGCGCGCGCAGGTCTAATCCAGGCACTTGTCATCTCCGTCTGGGATTACTGCAACTCGCTGTTGGCTGGGCTCCTGCCTGTGCCATTAAACCCCTACAACTCATCCAGAACGCCGCAGCCCGTCTAGTGTTCAACCTTCCCAAGTTCTCTCGTCACCCCCGCTCCTCTGCTCTCTCCACTGGCTTCCAGTTGAAGCTCGCATCCGCTACAAGACCATGGTGCTTGCCTACGGAGCTGTGAGGGGAACGGCACCTCAGTACCTCCAGGCTCTGATCAGGCCCTACACCCAAATAAGGGCACTGCGTTCATCCACCTCTGGCCTGCTCGCCTCCCTACCACTGAGGAAGTACAGTTCCGCTCAGCTCAGTCAAAACTGTTCGCTGCTCTGGCTCCCCAATGGTGGAACAAACTCCCTCACGATGCCAGGACAGCGGAGTCAATCACCACCTTCGGAGACACCTGAAACCCCACCTCTTTAAGGAATACCTAGGATAGGATAAAGTAATCCTTCTCACCCCCTTAAAATATTTAGATGCACTATTGTAAAGTGGTTGTTCCACTGGATGTCATAAGGTGAATGCACCAATTTGTAAGTCGCTCTGGATAAGAGCGTCTGCTAAATGACTTAAATGTAAATGTAATGTAAATGTTCTCAGACCTGCTGTCTCTTGGCTCTGTGTCTGTCTGTTTAGTTAAACAGTTCTATTGTCTGTTCTCAGACCTGCTGTCCCTGGATGCCAGTAAGGCGTTCTATAAGCCTGACTGGTTTGACATCGTGGGGCGGAGGTGAAATGCTGCAAGGAGGCCGTCTGTGTCATCGACATGTCCTCCTTCACCAAGTTTGAGCTCACTGTGAGTGACCCCTGGAAAGGAGAGGGGAGGGAGAGGAGGGGAAGTGAGGTATCAACTTCCTCCTATGATGGAAACTGTAGGTGGGTGACCCCTGAAAAGGAGAGGGTCAGCCATATCTCTATGGTTAGACCACCCTCGGTCACAGCTATAATGTGAATGACATTATCTCTGACTAGACCACCCTCGGTCACAGCTATAATGTGAATAACATTATCTCCATGGTCAGACCACCCTCGGTCACAGCTATAATGTGAATAACATTATCTCCATGGTCAGACCACCCTCGGTCACAGCTATAATGTGAATAACATTATCTCTGACTAGACCACCCTCGGTCACAGCTATAATGTGAATAACATTATCTCCATGGTCAGACCACCCTTGGTCACAGCTATAATGTGAATAACATTATCTCCATGGTCAGACCACCCTCGGTCACAGCTATAATGTGAATGACATTATCTCCATGGTCAGACCACCCTCGGTCACAGCTATAATGTGAATAACATTATCTCTGACTAGACCACACTAGGTCACAGCTATAATGTGAATTACATTATCTCTATGGCTGGAACACCCTCGGTCACAGCTATAATGTGAATGACATTATCTCCATGGTCAGACCACCCTCGGTCACAGCTATAATGTGAATGACATTATCTCCATGGTTAGACCACCCTCGGTCACTACTTTTCTTTCTGTGCCAGTCTACAGATGACCAGGCGTTAGGCGTTGCTGCAGCACCTGTGTGCCAATGACCTCGATGTCCCAGTGGGTCACATCGTTCATGCGGGCATGCTGAACGAGAGGGAGGTGGATATGAAGCGACGACTGCAGCGTGGTCAGAGTCAAGAAAAACAGGTGAGAGTTTAGCCATTAAGAAGAACAGGTGAGAGTTTAGCCATTAAGAAGAACAGGTGAGAGTTTAGCCATTAGAAGAACAGGTGAGAGTTTAGCCATTAGATGAACAGGTGAGAGTTTAGCCATCAAGAAGAACAGGTGAGAGTTTAGCCATTAAGAAGAACAGGTGAGAGTTTAGCCATTAGATGAACAGGTGAGAGTTTAGCCATCAAGAAGAACAGGTGAGAGTGAGAGTTTAGCCATTAGAAGAAGAGAGTTTAGCCATCAAGAAGAACAGGTGAGAGTTTAGCCATTAGAAGAACAGGTGAGAGTTTAGCCATTAGAAGAACAGGTGTGAGAGTTTAGCCATTAAGAAGAACAGGTGAGAGTTTAGCCAATAAGAAGAACAGGTGAGAGTTTAGCCATTAAGAAGAACAGGTGAGAGTTTAGCCATTAGAACAGGTGAGCGTTTAGCCATTAGAAGAACAGGTGAGAGTTTAGCCATTAAGAAGAACAGGTGAGAGTTTAGCCATTAGAAGAACAGGTGAGCGTTTAGCCATTAGAACAGGTGAGAGTTTAGCCATTAGAACAGGTGAGAGTTTAGCCATTAGAAGAACAGGTGAGAGTTTAGCCATTAGAAGAACAGGTGAGAGTTTAGCCATTAGAAGAACAGGTGAGAGTTTAGCCATTAGAAGAAGAACAGGTGAGAGTTTAGCCATTAGAAGAACAGGTGAGAGTTTAGCCATTAGAAGAACAGGTGAGAGTTTAGCCATTAGAAGAACAGGTGAGAGTTTAGCCATTAGAAGAACAGGTGAGAGTTTAGCCATTAGAAGAACAGGTGAGAGTTTAGCCATTAAGAAGAACAGGTGAGAGTTTAGCCATTAGAAGAACAGGTGAGAGTTTAGCCATTAGAAGAACAGGTGAGAGTTTAGCCATTAGAAGAACAGGTGAGAGTTTAGCCATTAAGAAGAACAGGTGAGAGTTTAGCCATTAAGAAGAACAGGTGAGAGTTTAGCCATTAAGAAGAACAGGTGAGAGTTTAGCCATTAGAGGAACAGGTGAGAGTTTAGCCATTAAGAAGAACAGGTGAGAGTTTAGCCATTAAGAAGAACAGGTGAGAGTTTAGCCATTAAGAAGAACAGGTGAGAGTTTAGCCATTAGAAGAACAGGTGAGAGTTTAGCCATTAGAGGAACAGGTGAGAGTTTAGCCATTAGAGGAACAGGTGAGAGTTTAGCCATTAAGAAGAACAGGTGAGAGTTTAGCCATTAAGAAGAACAGGTGAGAGTTTAGCCATTAAGAAGAACAGGTGAGAGTTTAGCCATTAAGAAGAACAGGTGAGAGTTTAGCCATTAAGAAGAACAGGTGAGAGTTTAGCCATTTAAGAAGAACAGGTGAGAGTTTAGCCATTAGAACAGGTGAGAGTTTAGCCATTAAGAAGAACAGGTGAGAGTTTAGCCATTAGAAGAACAGGTGAGAGTTTAGCCATTAGAACAGGTGAGAGTTAGCCATTAGAACAGGTGAGAGTTTAGCCATTAGAACAGGTGAGAGTTTAGCCATTAGAACAGGTGAGAGTTTAGCCATTAGAACAGGTGAGAGTTTAGCCATTAAGAAGAACAGGTGAGAGTTTAGCCATTAAGAAGAACAGGTGAGAGTTTAGCCATTAGAAGAACAGGTGAGAGTTTAGCCATTAGAAGAACAGGTGAGAGTTTAGCCATTAGAAGAACAGGTGAGAGTTTAGCCATTAGAAGAACAGGTGAGAGTTTAGCCATTAGAACAGGTGAGAGTTTAGCCATTAGAACAGGTGAGAGTTTAGCCATTAGAAGAACAGGTGAGAGTTTAGCCATTAGAAGAACAGGTGAGAGTTTAGCCATTAGAAGAACAGGTGAGAGTTTAGCCATTAGAAGAACAGGTGAGAGTTTAGCCATTAGAAGAACAGGTGAGAGTTTAGCCATTAGAAGAACAGGTGAGAGTTTAGCCATTAAGAAGAACAGGTGAGAGTTTAGCCATTA
>NW_025749055.1:0-7500 GCF_021184085.1 Oncorhynchus gorbuscha
AACACGATTCGTTACCAGAGCCTCCTGGCTGTAGAAAAACGAACTCTCCAAGATGATTGGCTGTAGGGACTCTGTCTGTTATAAAGTCAAACACGATTCGTTACCAGAGCCTCCTGGCTGTAGAAAAACGAACTCTCCAAGATGATTGGCTGTAGGGACTCTGTCTTTTATAAAGTCAAACACGATTCGTTACCAGAGCCTCCTGGCAAACTCTCCAAGATGATTGGCTGTGGGACTCTGTCTTTTATAAAGTCAAACACGATTCGTTACCAGAGCCTCCAAAGTCCCTTTATTTCATGTTTAATGAGGCTGGTTCTCCATAGTGACGGGACAAAGAAATGTGTCTGTGGCCTGAGATTTACACGGGGCGTGGGGCCATAAAACCCCCCACATCTTCAGACCCACACATCTCTCCTCCTCTGTTGGGGTTGAGAGATAATCTTTAGGGTTGTGGTCTCCTGTAATCTGACCTGATCAAGACAGTCATGACACCAATGACAGGTCATTGTTAAAAAATAGAAAAGAGTAGAGGGCCTAGAGAGCTGCCCTGCGGTACACCACACTTTACATGTTAGAAATTAGAGACGCTTCCATTAAAGAACACTCTCTGAGTTCTATTAGATAGATAGCTCTGAATCCATGGTATGGCTGAAGGTTGAAAAGCCGTTAACTTGTTGAGGACGTGGTACCGAAGTGGGGACCACAATCAGCAGAAATGCTCAAGAGCGCCACCATAGAGGTTGATAAACCTCAAACTTTCATTAAAATTGACATACAATATACTGAATTAAAGCTACACTCGTTGTGAATCTATCCACCAAGTCAGATTTGTAAAATGCTTTTCGGGGAAAGCATGAGAAGCTATTATCTGATACCATGCACCCTCAAAATACTGCACCGTCACCTAAAACGACAGATTTTGCGTTAGCCGTCGCAAACGAAAACGCTGAAATAAAATATAAAACATTCATTACCTTTGACGAGCTTCTTTCTTGGCACTCCTAGATGTCCCATAAACATCATTTAGGGTCTTTTTTCGATTAAATCGGTCCATATATAGCCTAGATATCGAGCTAAGAATGACGTTGCGAGTAAAGAAAAGAATTTGCATTTCATAACGTAACGTAATTTTTTTAAATTCAAAAAGTCGACGATAAACTTTCACAAAACACTTCAAAATACTTTTGTAATACAACTTTAGGTATTAGTAAATTGATCAGGAGACGATGTTAAATCTGTTTCTTGTCCGTATAGAAAAACATGTCTGACCAGAGGTCGACCAAAAATCAGGGCGGAGCCATCAGGGAAGATGTTCCCTTGTTTGGGTTAGACCAAGAATCAATTGCGAGTCAAATGACATGACTCTAGACACCCTGTGGAAGCTGTAGGCAATGTAAACTCGGCAATGTAAACTCGGCATTAGAAAACCATCTAAAACTACATCACATTAGAAAACCATCTAAACTACATCTCACTACATCTCAATAGAAAACCATCTAAACTACATCACAATAGAACACCATCTAAACTACATCACAATAGAACACCATCTAAACTACATCTCAATAGAACACCATCTAAACTACATCACAATAGAACACCATCTAAACTACATCTCACTACATCTCAATAGAAGACCATCTAAACTACATCTCACTACATCTCAATAGAAAACCATCTAAACTACATCACAATAGAACACCATCTAAACTACATCACAATAGAACACCATCTAAACTACATCTCAATAGAACACCATCTAAACTACATCACAATAGAACACCATCTAAACTACATCTCACTACATCTCAATAGAAGACCATCTAAACTACATCTCACTACATCTCAATAGAAAACCATCTAAACTACATCTCAATAGAACACCATCTAAACTACATCACAATAGAACACCATCTAAACTACATCTCACTACATCTCAATAGAAGACCATCTAAACTACATCTCACTACATCTCAATAGAAAACCATCGAAACTACATCACATTAGAAAACCATCTAAACTACATCTCACTACATCTCAATAGAAAACCATCTAAACTACATCTCAATAGAAAACCATCTAAACTACATCTCAATAGAAAACCATCTAAACTACATCTCAATAGAAAACCATCTAAACTACATCTCAATAGAAAACCATCTAAACTACATCCCAATAGAAAACCATCTAAACTACATCTCAATAGAAAACCATCTAAACTACATCACATTAGAAAACCATAAATTTTTAAAATTTATTTAACCTTTATTTAACCAGGTAGGCAAGTTGAGAACTTGAAGTTATAATAAAGAATAGCAATTCGACACATACAACAACACAGAGTTACACATGGAATAAACAAAACATACAGTCAATAATACAGTAGAACAAAAGAAAACAAAAAGTCTATATACAGTGAGTGCAAATTAGGTGAGATAAGGGAGGTAAGGCAATAAATAGGCCATGGTGGTGAAGTAAATACAATATAGCAATTAAACACTGGAATGGTAGATGTGCAGAAGATGAATGTGCAAGTACAGATACTGGGGTGCAAAGGAGCAAGATAAATAAATAAATACCAGTATGGGGATGAGGTAGTTGGATGGGCTGTTTACAGATGGGCTATGTACAGGTGCAGTGATCTGTGAGCTGCTCTGACAGCTGGTGCTTAAAGCTAGTGAGGGAGATGTGAGTCTCCAACTCCAGACATTTCTTGAAGTTCGTTCCAGTCATTGGCAGCAGAGAACTGGAAGGAAAGACGACCAAAGGAGGAATTGGCTTTGGGGATGACCATACCTGCTGGAGCGCGTGCTACGAGTGGGTGCTGCTATGGTGACCAGTGAGCTGAGATAAGGCGGGGCTTTACCTAGCAGAGACTTGTAAATAACCTGGAGCCAGTGGGTTTGGTGACGAATATGTAGTGAGGGCCAACCAACGAGAGCATACAGATCGCAATGGTGGGTAGAATATGGGGCTTTGGTGACAAACCGGATGGCACTGTGATAGACTGCATCCAATTTGCTGAGTAGGGTGTTGGAGGCTATTTTGTAAATGACATCACTGAAGTCTAGGATCGGTAGGATGGTCAGTTTTACGAGGTTAAGTTTGGCAGCATGAATGAAGGATGCTTTGTTGCCGAAATAGGAAGCCGATTCTAGATTTAAGTTTGAATCGGAGATGTTTGATGTGAGTCTGGAAGGAGAGTTTACAGTCTAACCAGACACCCAGGTATTTGTAGTTGTCCACGTATTCTAAGTCAGAGCCGTCCAGATCTAACAGTACAGGTCCCACAGTCTTCTTCTCGTGATCTATTTCTTTCAGCCAATCATTAGTCATGTGTGTCAGTACCATACACATCGAGTGCTCTTCTCTATCAGCATGCTTTAAGTCTTGTTCATTTTGAAAGAAATAACATTGAATTTGGTCAAACACCATTTTTTTCCAGCAGTTTGCTAAGAGCTGGCAAGTTTGCTCTTCGAACCAGTAAAGGCGGCTGTACCACTCTTGGGTGGCGGAGTGACTTTTGCTTCCCTCCAGGCCTGAGGACAAAGCCTTTCCTCTCGGCTCAGATTAAAGATATGACAGATAGGAGTGACTATAGAGTCAGCTACCATCCTCAGTAGCTTTCCATCTAAGTTGTCTAATGTCAGAAGGTTTGTCATTATTGATCAAAATATATAAAATAATCTACCTCTCCCACAGGAACTTTACAACATTAAAATATGCAAAGCTTTTCTTTCATCATTTGTAATTTTTATGCATGAATATGAAGGCTCGTTGTTAGTTGTTGGCATTTCCTGCCTACATTTTCCCACGTTGCCAATGAAGTGATCATTAAAATAATTGGCAACATCAGATGGCTTTGTGATGAATAAGCCATCTGATTCGCTGAAAAGATGGAATTAAATTAGTCTTTCTGACCATAATGTCATTTAAAGTTCTAAGTTTTTTTCCCATCGTTCTTTATATCATTGATCTTGGCTTCATTAATACAGTCTCTTCTTCTTCTTTGTTGAGTTTCGTCACATCATTTCTCCATGTGCAGTAAGTCAGCCAGTCAGATGTACAGCCAGTCTTATTAGCCACTTCCTGCAGGGTAGTCTAGTGGTTAGAGTGTAGAGGTGGTAGGGTAGCCTAGTGGTTAGAGTGTAGAGGTGGCAGGGTAGCCTAGTGGTTAGAGTGTAGAGGTGGCAGGGTAGCCTAGTGGTTAGAGTGTAGAGGAGGCAGGGTAGCCTAGTGGTTAGAGTGTAGAGGAGGCAGGGTAGCCTAGTGGTTAGAGTGTAGAGGAGGCAGGGTAGCCTAGTGGTTAGAGTGTAGAGGTGGCAGGGTAGCCTAGTGGTTAGAGTGTAGAGGTGGCAGGGTAGCCTAGTGGTTAGAGTGTAGAGGAGGCAGGGTAGCCTAGTGGTTAGAGTGTAGAGACGGCAGGGTAGCCTAGTGGTTAGAGTGTAGAGGTGGCAGGGTAGCCTAGTGGTTAGAGTGTAGAGGAGGCAGGTAGCCTAGTGGTTAGAGTGTAGAGGAGACAGGGTAGCCTAGTGGTTAGAGTGTAGAGGAGGCAGGGTAGCCTAGTGGTTAGAGTGTAGAGGAGGCAGGGTAGCCTAGTGGTTAGAGTATAGAGGCGGCAGGGTAGCCTAGTGGTTAGAGTGTAGAGGGGGCAGGGTAGCCTAGTGGTTAGAGTGTAGAGGGGGCAGGGTAGCCTAGTGGTTAGAGTGTAGAGGGGGCAGGGTAGCCTAGTGGTTAGAGTGTAGAGGAGTCAGGGTAGCCTAGTGGTTAGAGTGTAGAGGCGGCAGGGTAGCCTAGTGGTTAGAGTGTAGAGGAGGCAGGGTAGCCTAGTGGTTAGAGTGTAGAGGCGGCAGGGTAGCCTAGTGGTTAGAGTGTAGAGGCGGCAGGGTAGCCTAGTGGTTAGAGTGTAGAGGCGGCAGGGTAGCCTAGTGGTTAGAGTGTAGAGGAGGCAGGTAGCCTAGTGGTTAGAGTGTAGAGGAGGCAGGGTAGCCTAGTGGTTAGAGTGTAGAGGAGGCAGGGTAGCCTAGTGGTTAGAGTGTAGAGGAGGCAGGGTAGCATAGTGGTTAGAGTATAGAGGAGGTAGGGTAGCCTAGTGGTTAGAGTGTAGAGGAGGCAGGGTAGACTAGTGGTTAGAGTGTAGAGGAGGTAGGGTAGCCTAGTGGTTAGAGTGTAGAGGAGGCAGGGTAGCCTAGTGGTTAGAGTGTAGAGGCGGCAGGGTAGCCTAGTGGTTAGAGTGTAGAGGTGGCAGGGTAGTCTAGTGGTTAGAGTGTAGAGGAGGTAGGGTATCCTAGTGGTTAGAGTGTAGAGGTGGCAGGGTAGCCTAGTGGTTAGAGTGTAGAGGAGGTAGGGTAGCCTAGTGGTTAGAGTGTAGAGGAGGCAGGGTAGCCTAGTGGTTAGAGTGTAGAGGAGGCAGGGTAGCCTAGTGGTTAGAGTGTAGAGGAGGCAGGTAGCCTAGTGGTTAGAGTGTAGAGGTGGCAGGGTAGCCTAGTGGTTACAGTGTAGAGGAGGCAGGGTAGCCTAGTGGTTACAGTGTAGAGGAGGCAGGGTAGCCTAGTGGTTAGAGTGTAGAGGAGGCAGGTAGCCTAGTGGTTAGAGTGTAGAGGTGGCAGGGTAGCCTAGTGGTTAGAGTGTAGAGGAGGCAGGGTAGCCTAGTGGTTAGAGTGTAGAGGTGGCAGGGTAGCCTAGTGGTTAGAGTGTAGAGGAGGCAGGGTAGCCTAGTGGTTAGAGTGTAGAGGAGGCAGGGTAGCCTAGTGGTTAGAGTGTAGAGGAGGCAGGGTAGCCTAGTGGTTAGAGTGTAGAGGAGGCAGGGTAGCCTAGTGGTTAGAGTGTAGAGGTGGCAGGGTAGCCTAGTGGTTAGAGTGTAGAGGAGGCAGGGTAGCCTAGTGGTTAGAGTGTAGAGGAGGCAGGGTAGCCTAGTGGTTAGAGTGTAGAGGAGGCAGGGTAGCCTAGTGGTTAGAGTGTAGAGGAGGCAGGGTAGCCTAGTGGTTAGAGTGTAGAGGAGGCAGGGTAGCCTAGTGGTTAGAGTGTAGAGTTGGCAGGGTAGCCTAGTGGTTAGAGTGTAGAGGTGGCAGGGTAGCCTAGTGGTTAGAGTGTAGAGGAGGTAGGGTAGCCTAGTGGTTAGAGTGTAGAGGAGGCAGGGTAGCATAGTGGTTAGAGTGTAGAGGAGGTAGGGTAGCCTAGTGGTTAGAGTGTAGAGGAGGCAGGGTAGCCTAGTGGTTAGAGTGTAGAGGTGGCAGGGTAGCCTAGTGGTTAGAGTGTAGAGGAGGTAGGGTAGCCTAGTGGTTAGAGTGTAGAGGAGGCAGGGTAGCCTAGTGGTTACAGTGTAGAGGAGGCAGGGTAGCCTAGTGGTTAGAGTGTAGAGGTGGCAGGGTAGCCTAGTGGTTAGAGTGTAGAGGAGGCAGGTAGCCTAGTGGTTAGAGTGTAGAGGAGGCAGGGTAGCCTAGTGGTTACAGTGTAGAGGAGGCAGGGTAGCCTAGTGGTTAGAGTGTAGAGGAGGCAGGTAGCCTAGTGGTTAGAGTGTAGAGGTGGCAGGGTAGCCTAGTGGTTACAGTGTAGAGGAGGCAGGGTAGCCTAGTGGTTAGAGTGTAGAGGAGGCAGGGTAGCCTAGTGGTTAGAGTGTAGAGGAGGCAGGTAGCCTAGTGGTTAGAGTGTAGAGGTGGCAGGGTAGCCTAGTGGTTAGAGTGTAGAGGAGGCAGGGTAGCCTAGTGGTTAGAGTGTAGAGGAGGCAGGGTAGCCTAGTGGTTAGAGTGTAGAGGAGGCAGGGTAGCCTAGTGGTTAGAGTGTAGAGGAGGCAGGGTAGCCTAGTGGTTAGAGTGTAGAGGTGGCAGGGTAGCCTAGTGGTTAGAGTGTAGAGGCGGCAGGGTAGCCTAGTGGTTAGAGTGTAGAGGCGGCAGGGTAGCCTAGTGGTTAGAGTGTAGAGGAGGCAGGGTAGCCTAGTGGTTAGAGTGTAGAGGAGGCAGGGTAGCCTAGTGGTTAGAGTGTAGAGGAGGCAGGCTAGCCTAGTGGTTAGAGTGTAGAGGCGGCAGGGTAGCCTAGTGGTTAGAGTGTAGAGGCGGCAGCGTAGCCTAGTGGTTAGAGTGTGGAGGAGGCAGGTAGCCTAGTGGTTAGAGTGTAGAGGTGGCAGGGTAGCCTAGTGGTTAGAGTGTAGAGGAGGCAGGGTAGCCTAGTGGTTAGAGCGTTGGACTAGTAACCGGAAGGTTGCAAGTTCAAACCCCTGAGCTGATTAGGTACAAATCTGTCGTTCTGCCCCTGAACAAGGCAGTTAACCAAACTGTTCCTAGGCCGTCATTGAAAATAAGAATTTGTTCTTAACTGACTTGCCTGGTTAAATAAAGGTAAAATAAACATTTAAAAAAAAATACAAATTCTTACAACCATGCAGGTTTGTCCAATTCCTCATCAATCCATGGAGCCTTAACGGTTTTCTAACTGGAAGTGAATGAACAGGTGCATGTTTATCAGTACGTGGCTCTTTAGACACTGTTGTTGTGTGTTGAATCA
>NW_025749055.1:12500-15000 GCF_021184085.1 Oncorhynchus gorbuscha
TCCTCTTCTCCCTTCCCCTCCTCTCTTCTCATCTCTCCTCTTCTCTGCTCTCCTCTTCTCTGTTCTCCTCTTCTCCCTTCCCCTCCTCTCTTCTCTGCTCTCCTCTTCTCTGTTCTCCTCTTCTCCCTTCCCCTCCTCTCTTCTCTGCTCTCCTCTTCTCTGTTCTCCTCTTCTCCCTTCCCCTCCTCTCTTCTCTGCTCTCCTCTTCTCTGTTCTCCTCTTCTCCCTTCCCCTCCTCTCTTCTCTGCTCTCCTCTTCTCTGTTCTCCTCTTCTCCCTTCCCCTCCTCTCTTCTCTGCTCTCCTCTTCTCTGTTCTCCTCTTCTCCCTTCCCCTCCTCTCTTCTCTGCTCTCCTCTTCTCTGTTCTCCTCTTCTCCCTTCCCCTCCTCTCTTCTCTGCTCTCCTCTTCTCTGTTCTCCTCTTCTCCCTTCCCCTCCTCTCTTCTCTGCTCTCCTCTTCTCTGTTCTCCTCTTCTCCCTTCCCCTCCTCTCTTCTCTGCTCTCCTCTCTTCTCCTCTCCTTTCTTCCTCTCTACTTCTCCTCTTTCTCTGTCCTAATTCCTCCTCTCCTCTCAACCCACTCTCTCCTACTCATTTTAAATTGACATGTTAGTAATTTAGCAGACAGTCTTAGCCAGAGCCATTTACAGTTAGTGCATTCATCTTAAGGTAGCTTGGTGAGACAACCACATATCACAGGCATAGAAACTAGATTTTCCCTCAATAACGTAGCTGTCAGTAGAGTCCGAGCTGTCAGTAGAGTCCGAGCTGTCGGTAGAGTCCGAGCTGTCGGTAGAGTCCGAGCTGTCGGTAGAGTCCGAGCTGTCGGTAGAGTCCGAGCTGTCGGTAGAGTCCGAGCTGTCGGTAGAGTCCGAGCTGTCGGTAGAGTCCGAGCTGTCGGTAGAGTCCGAGCTGTCGGTAGAGTCCGAGCTGTCGGTAGAGTCCGAGCTGTCGGTAGAGTCCGAGCTGTCGGTAGAGTCCGAGCTGTCGGTAGAGTCAGAGCTGTCGGTAGAGTCCGAGCTGTCGGTAGAGTCCGAGCTGTCGGTAGAGTCCGAGCTGTCGGTAGAGTCCGAGCTGTCAGTAGAGTCCGAGCTGTCAGTAGAGTCCGAGCTGTCAGGAGAGTCCGAGCTGTCGGTAGAGTCAGAGCTAGAAGGGGTGGGGAGGCTCAAGTGAAAGGATTATTTAAGATACTATTTGAAGAGGGCGGGTTTCAGATGTTTTCAGAAGATGGGCAGGGACTCTGCTGTCCTCGCTTCAGGGGGAAGCTGGTTCCACCATTGGGGTGCCAGGAAGGACAGAGAAGAGCTTGGACTGGGTTGAGTGGGAGCTGCCCTCCCGTAGGGGTGGGAGGGCCTAGAGACCAGAGGTTGCAGATAGAGTGTTCGGGGTGTTGAGTTTGAGCAGAGCCTGAAGGCAGGGAGGAGCAGTTCCTCTTGAGCTACTTCTTCTCTCTCCTCTCCTGTTGTTGGCCCATTAAAAAGTGTCCCTGGATTTATTTCCTCGAACAAACTTTTATGCCATCACCTGCAGTGTTGTCAAAATGATGGGCACAATGAGGATTATTTTACACCAACGTTTTATGTGATAACATGGTTTGTTGTTGGCGCATGGAGAGAACAGAACAGACTGACCGTGGCTCAGTATTTCAGGTCCTTCTCTCCATCTCCCCAAGTACAGACGTGATATTTGTGGTCTTCCTGAACAACACTCCATTGTGTCCTGTTCTTCTCAGAGTCATTCCTACTGTAGCTGGGACACAATGCTGCAGGCAGTGTTACCTGCCAGACCCTGGGTCAGTTCAGTATGGAAGAGCACACACACACTGAATCACCCCTAGACATGGATCTATAGATGCTATTAACTAACACTGGTGGGAGGTGGAGGGTATTGATCACTCAAAGATAGGAGGAGGAGGAGGGTATTGATCACTCAAAGATAGGAGGAGGGGGAGGGTATTGATCACTCAAAGATAGGAGGAGGAGGGTATTGATCACTCAAAGATAGGAGGAGGGGGAGGGTATTGATCACTCAAAGATAGGAGGAGGGGGAGGGTATTGATCACTCAAAGATAGGAGGAGGGTATTGATCACTCAGATAGGAGGAGGAGGGTATTGATCACTCAAAGATAGGAGGAGGGTATTGATCACTCAAAGATAGGAGGGTATTGATCACTCAAAGATAGGAGGAGGAGGGTATTGATCACACAAAGATAGGAGGGTATTGATCACACAAAGATAGGAGGAGGAGGGTATTGATCACTCAAAGATAGGAGGGTATTGATCACACAAAGATAGGAGGAGGAGGGTATTGATCACACAAAGATAGGAGGGTATTGATCACACAAAGATAGGAGGAGGAGGGTATTGATCACTCAAAGATAGAGGGTATTGATCACTCAAAGATAGGAGGAGGAGGGTATTGATCACTCAAAGATAGGAGGGTATTGATCACACAAAGATAGGAGGAGGAGGGTATTGATCACACAAAGATAGGAGGGTATTGA
>NW_025749055.1:22500-28158 GCF_021184085.1 Oncorhynchus gorbuscha
GAATGGGGACACACCTCTCTGAATTTCTGATAATTTCTGCGTTCAATAAGGACCAGACACAAGGATGCACATATGACTAATGGGGACGTCCAGATAGAACCAGTAGAATGGGGACACACCTCTCTGAATTTCTGATAATTTCTGCGTTCAATAAGGACCAGACACAAGGATGCACATATGACTAATGGGGACGTCCAGATAGAACCAGTAGAATGGGGACACACCTCTCTGAATTTCTGATAATTTCTGCGTTCAATAAGGACCAGACACAAGGATGCACATATGACTAATGGGGACGTCCAGATAGAACCAGTAGAATGGGGAAACACCTCTCTGAATTTCTGATAATTTCTGCGTTCAATAAGGACCAGACACAAGGATGCACATATGACTAATGGGGACGTCCAGATAGAACCAGTAGAATGGGGACACACCTCTCTGAATTTCTGATAATTTCTGCGTTCAATAAGGACCAGACACAAGGATGCACATATGACTAATGGGGACGTCCAGATAGAACCAGTAGAATGGGGACACACCTCTCTGAATTTCTGATAATTTCTGCGTTCAATAAGGACCAGACACAAGGACGCACATATGACTAATGGGGACGTCCAGATAGAACCAGTAGAATGGGGACACACCTCTCTGAATTTCTGATAATTTCTGCGTTCAATAAGGACCAGGCACAAGGATGCACATATGACTAATGGGGACGTCCAGATAGAACCAGTAGAATGGGGACACACCTCTCTGAATTTCTGATAATTTCTGCGTTCAATAAGGACCAGACACAAGGATGCACATATGACTAATGGGGACGTCCAGATAGAACCAGTAGAATGGGGACACACCTCTCTGAATTTCTGATAATTTCTGCGTTCAATAAGGACCAGACACAAGGATGCACATATGACTAATGGGGACGTCCAGATAGAACCAGTAGAATGGGGACGTCCAGATGGAACCAGTAGAATGGGGACGTCAGATGGAACCAGTAGAATGAACATATGACTAATGGGGACGTCCAGATAGAACCAGTAGAATGGGGACACACCTCTCTGAATTTCTGATAATTTCTGCGTTCAATAAGGACCAGACACAAGGATGCACATATGACTAATGGGGACGTCCAGATAGAACCAGTAGAATGGGGACACACCTCTCTGAATTTCTGATAATTTCTGCGTTCAATAAGGACCAGACACAAGGATGCACATATGACTAATGGGGACGTCCAGATAGAACCAGTAGAATGGGGACACACCTCTCTGAATTTCTGATAATTTCTGCGTTCAATAAGGACCAGACACAAGGATGCACATATGACTAATGGGGACGTCCAGATAGAACCAGTAGAATGGGGACACACCTCTCTGAATTTCTGATAATTTCTGCGTTCAATAAGGACCAGACACAAGGATGCACATATGACTAATGGGGACGTCCAGATAGAACCAGTAGAATGGGGACACACCTCTCTGAATTTCTGATAATTTCTGCGTTCAATAAGGACCAGACACAAGGATGCACATATGACTAATGGGGACGTCCAGATAGAACCAGTAGAATGGGGACACACCTCTCTGAATTTCTGATAATTTCTGCGTTCAATAAGGACCAGACACAAGGATGCACATATGACTAATGGGGACGTCCAGATAGAACCAGTAGAATGGGGAAACACCTCTCTGAATTTCTGATAATTTCTGCGTTCAATAAGGACCAGGCACAAGGATGCACATATGACTAATGGGGACGTCCAGATAGAACCAGTAGAATGGGGACACACCTCTCTGAATTTCTGATAATTTCTGCGTTCAATAAGGTCCAGACACAAGGATGCACATATGACTAATGGGGACGTCCAGATAGAACCAGTAGAATGGGGACACACCTCTCTGAATTTCTGATAATTTCTGCGTTCAATAAGGACCAGACACAAGGATGCACATATGACTAATGGGGACGTCCAGATAGAACCAGTAGAATGGGGACGTCCAGATGGAACCAGTAGAATGGGGACGTCCAGATGGAACCAGTAGAATGAACATATGACTAATGGGGACGTCCAGATAGAACCAGTAGAATGGGGACACCTCTCTGAATTTCTGATAATTTCTGCGTTCAATAAGGACCAGACACAAGGATGCACATATGACTAATGGGGACGTCCAGATAGAACCAGTAGAATGGGGACACACCTCTCTGAATTTCTGATAATTTCTGCGTTCAATAAGGACCAGACACAAGGATGCACATATGACTAATGGGGACGTCCAGATAGAACCAGTAGAATGGGGACACACCTCTCTGAATTTCTGATAATTTCTGCGTTCAATAAGGACCAGACACAAGGATGCACATATGACTAATGGGGGACGTCCAGATAGAACCAGTAGAATGGGACACACCTCTCTGAATTTCTGATAATTTCTGCGTTCAATAAGGACCAGACACAAGGATGCACATATGACTAATGGGGACGTCCAGATAGAACCAGTAGAATGGGGACACACCTCTCTGAATTTCTGATAATTTCTGCGTTCAATAAGGACCAGACACAAGGATGCACATATGACTAATGGGGACGTCCAGATGGAACCAGTAGAATGGGGACACACCTCTCTGAATTTCTGATAATTTCTGCGTTCAATAAGGACCAGACACAAGGATGCACATATGACTAATGGGGACGCCCAGATGGAACCAGTAGAATGGGGACACACCTCTCTGAATTTCTGATAATTTCTGCGTTCAATAAGGACCAGACACAAGGATGCACATATGACTAATGGGGACGTCCAGATAGAACCAGTAGAATGGGGACGTCCAGATAGAACCAGTAGAATGGGGACACACCTCTCTGAATTTCTGATAATTTCTGCGTTCAATAAGGACCAGACACAAGGATGCACATATGACTAATGGGGACGTCCAGATAGAACCAGTAGAATGGGGACACACCTCTCTGAATTTCTGATAATTTCTGCGTTCAATAAGGACCAGACACAAGGATGCACATATGACTAATGGGGACGTCCAGATAGAACCAGTAGAATGGGGACACACCTCTCTGAATTTCTGATAATTTCTGCGTTTAATAAGGACCAGACACAAGGATGCACATATGACTAATGGGGACGTCCAGATAGAACCAGTAGAATGGGGACACACCTCTCTGAATTTCTGATAATTTCTGCGTTCAATAAGGACCAGACACAAGGATGCACATATGACTAATGGGGACGTCCAGATGGAACCAGTAGAATGGGGACACACCTCTCTGAATTTCTGATAATTTCTGCGTTCAATAAGGACCAGACACAAGGATGCACATATGACTAATGGGGACGTCCAGATGGAACCAGTAGAATGGGGACGTCCAGATAGAACCAGTAGAATGGGGACACACCTCTCTGAATTTCTGATAATTTCTGCGTTCAATAAGGACCAGACACAAGGATGCACATATGACTAATGGGGACGTCCAGATAGAACCAGTAGAATGGGGACACACTCTCTGAATTTCTGATAATTTCTGCGTTCAATAAGGACCAGACACAAGGATGCACATATGACTAATGGGGACGTCAGGAGAAAAGGGATTTTTTTCACATTTCAAAACACAGCTTTCAATAATCAATAATATACACAAACACACACACGTATGTGATAAGAAACATTTAGAGTCTCATAGCAAAGGGTCTAAATACTGCATGTTCACTCCTTCTCCCTGTTGTCCTCTCCCTCCCAGCTTTGCCCTAGAGCCTCTCCTGCCAAAGAAGTTGCACTGCAAGTTCCAGGATAAGCTGGAGCGCGACGAGTCGGAGGGAGAGGAAGGACAAGAAGAAAGAGAAGAGGAACAGTAAACACCAGGAGATCTTTGACAAGGAGCTGAAGACCACTGACATCTCCCTGCAGCCCGCCGAGGCAGTCATACTGTCAGAGACGGTGAGGGGGACTATCCCTGGCTCTGCTCCTCCTCCCTCCTCTCCTCTCCTCCCTCCTCTCCTCCCTCCTCTCCTCTCCTCCACCCTGCCTCCCTCCTCTTCCTCTCCTCCCTCCTCCTCTCCTCCCTTTCCCTCCCTCCTCCCCCTCCCTCCTCTCCTCCCCCTCCCTCCCTCTCCTCCCTCTCCCTCCCTCCTCCCCCTCCCTCCTCTCCTCTCCTCCCTCTCCCTCCTCCTCTCCTCCCTCCCTCCCTCCCTTCCCCCTCCTTCCTCTCCTCCCTCCCTCTCCCTCCCTCCTACCCTACCTCCCTCCACCCTGCCTCCCTCCTCCTCCTCTCCTCCCTCCTCCTCTCCTCCCTTTCCCTCCCTCCTCCCCCTCCCTCATCTCCTCCCTCTCCCTCCCTCCTCCCCCTCCCTCCTCTCCTCTCCTCCCTCTCCCTCCTCCTCTCCTCCCTCCCACCCTTCCCCCTCCTTCCTCTCCTCCCTCTCCCTCCCTCCTACCCTCCCTCCCTCCACCCTGCCTCCCTCCTCCCCTTCCTCCCTCTCTCCTCACCACATAATTATATCCCTCAGCTCCTCTCCTCTTCTCCCTCCCTCCCTCCTCCCTCAGCTTCTCTCCTCGCTCCCTCGTCTTCTCTTCATTACAGCGGCAGAGCACCAAAGCCCACTGCTCTGGCCCTTTGGGATGTAGCTACCAGTCGGTAATTCAATTAAGAAAAGAATCAGAGTGTGGTCCCTAGATTCCCCTGGTGGTAGATCAGCCAGCCAGTCGTCTGGCCCCTAGATTCCCCTGGTGCTACATCAGTCAGCCAGTCGTCTGGCCCCTAGATTCCCCTGGTGGTAGATCAGTCAGCTAGCCAGTCGTCTGGCCCCTAGATTCCCCAGGTGGTAGATCAGTCAGCCAGTCGTCTGGCCCCTAGATTCCCCTGGTGGTAGATCAGCCAGCCAGTCGTCTGGCCCCTAGATTCCCCTGGTGGTAGATCAGCCAGCCAGTCGTCTGGCCCCTAGATTCCCCTGGTGGTAGATCAGCCAGCCAGTCGTCTGACCCCTAGATTCCCCTGGTGGTAGATCAGTCAGCCAGTCGTCTGGCCCCTAGATTCCCCTGGTGGTAGATCAGTCAGTCAGCCAGTCGTCTGGCCCCTAAATTCCCCTGGTGGTAGATCAGCCATCCAGGCATCAGTCGTCCGCCCCCTAGATTCCCCTGGTGGTAGATCAGCTAGCCAGTCGTCTGGCCCCTATGTTCCCCTGGTGCTACATCAGTCAGCCAGTCGTCTGGCCCCTAGATTCCCCTGGTGGTAGATCAGCCAGCCAGTCGTCTGGCCCCTAGATTCCCCTGGTGGTAGATCAGCCAGCCAGTCGTCTGGCCCCTAGATTCCCCTGGTGCTACATCAGTCAGCCAGTCGTCTGGCCCCTAGATTCCCCTGGTGCTACATCAGTCAGCCAGTCGTCTGGCCCCTAGATTCCCCTGGTGCTACATCAGTCAGCCAGTCATCTGGCCCCTAGATTCCCCTGGTGGTAGATCAGTCAGCTAGCCAGTCGTCTGGCCCCTAGATTCCCCAGGTGGTAGATCAGTCAGCCAGTCGTCTGGCCCCTAGATTCCCCTGGTGGTAGATCAGCCAGCCAGTCGTCTGGCCCCTAGATTCCCCTGGTGGTAGATCAGCCAGCCAGTCGTCTGGCCCCCTAGATTCCCTGGTGGTAGATCAGTCAG
>NW_025749056.1:0-2500 GCF_021184085.1 Oncorhynchus gorbuscha
AGAGCAAAAACAGAGCAAACTAGAATGCTATTTGGCCCTACACAGAGAGTACACAGCGGCAGAATACCTGACCACTGTGACTGACCCAAAATTAAGGAAAGCTTTGACTATGTACAGACTCAGTGAGCATAGCCTTGCTATTGAGAAAGGCCGCCGTAGGCAGAGACATGGCTCTCAAGAGAAGACAGGCTATGTGCTCACTGGCTCACAAAATGAGGTGGAAACTGAGTTAAAATTTTCCCAATCCTCCTGCCCAATGTATGACCATATTAGAGAGACATTTCCCCAGATTACACAGATCCACAAAGAGAATCGAAACAAATCCATTTTGAAAAACTCCCATATCTTTTTGGGTGAAATTCCACAGTGTGCCATCACAGCAGCAAGATTTGTGACCTGTTGCCACGAGAAAAGGACAACCAGTGAAGAACAAACACCATTGTAAATACAACCCATATTTATGCTTATTCATTTTATCTTGTGTCATTTAACTATTTGTACATTGTATATATATATATATAATATGACATTTGTAATGTCTTTACTGTTTTTAAACTTCTGTATGTGTAATGTTTACTGTTAATTTTAGTTGTTTTTCACTTTATATATTCACTTTGTATGTTGTCTACCTCACTTGCTTTGGCAATGTTAACACATGTTTCCCATGCCAATAAAGCCCTTGAATTGAAATTGAAATTGAAATTGAGAGAGAGAGAGAGAGAGAGAGAGGTGGGCCGGGAGTAGAGAGAAAGAGAGAGAGAGAGAGAAAGAGAGAGAGAGAGGTGGGGTAGAGAGAGAGAGAGGTGGGGAAGGGGTCGAGAGAGGGTGGGTGGGGTGGGTGGGGCAGGGGTCGAGAGAGAGAGCGAGAGAGAGGTGGCAGTCGGGGGTAGAGAGAAAGAGAGAGAGAAGAGGGGTGGGGTGGGGGTAGAGAGAAAGAGAGAGAAGAGGGGTGGGGTGGGGGTAGAGAGAAAGAGAGTGAGACATGGAGAGAGAGAGAGAGAGACAGATGGAGAGAGAGAGAGAGACAGATGGGAGAGAGAGAGAGAGACAGATGGAGAGAGAGAGAGAGAGACAGATGGAGAGAGACAGATGGAGAGAGAGAGAGACATGGAGAGAGAGAGAGACAGATGGAGAGAGAGAGAGAGAGAGACAGATGGAGAGAGAGAGAGACAGATTGAGAGAGAGAGAGACAGATGGAGAGAGAGAGAGAGACAGATGGAGAGAGAGAGAGACAGATGGAGAGAGAGAGAGACAGATGGGAGAGAGAGAGAGGACAGATGGAGAGAGAGAGAGACAGATGGAGAGAGAGAGAGACAGATGGAGAGAGAGAGAGAGAGAGAGAGAGAGAGAGAGAGAGAGAGAGAGAGAGAGAGAGAGAGACAGATGGAGAGAGAGAGAGACAGATGGAGAGAGAGAGAGAGAGAGCGAGACAGATGGAGAGAGAGAGACAGATGGAGAGAGAGACAGATGGAGAGAGAGACAGATGGAGAGAGAGACAGATGGAGAGAGAGAGAGAGACAGATGGAGAGAGAGAGAGACAGATGGAGAGAGAGAGACAGATGGAGAGAGAGAGAGAGACAGATGGAGAGAGAGAGAGAGACAGATGGAGAGAGACAGATGGAGGAGAGAGAGACATGGAGAGAGAGAGAGAGACAGATGGGAGAGAGAGAGAGAGACAGATGGAGAGAGAGAGAGAGACAGATTGAGAGAGAGAGAGACAGATGAGAGAGAGAGAGAGAGAGACAGATGGAGAGAGAGAGAGACAGATGGAGAGAGAGAGAGACAGATGGAGAGAGAGAGACAGATGGAGAGAGAGAGAGAGACAGATGGAGAGAGAGAGAGACAGATGGAGAGAGAGAGAGACAGATGGAGAGAGAGAGAGAGACAGATGGAGAGAGAGAGAGACAGATGGAGAGAGAGAGAGAGAGAGAGAGAGAGACAGATGGAGAGAGAGAGAGAGACAGATGGAGAGAGAGAGACAGATGGAGAGAGAGAGAGACAGATGGAGAGAGAGAGAGAGACAGATGGAGAGAGAGAGAGACAGATGGAGAGGGAGAGAGAGAGAGAGAGAGAGAGAGAGAGAGAGAGAGAGAGAGAGAGAGAGAGAGAGAGAGAGAGAGAGACAGATGGAGAGAGAGACAGATGGAGAGAGAGAGAGAGAGAGACAGATGGAGAGAGAGAGAGACAGATGGAGAGAGAGAGAGAGAGAGAGAGAGAGAGAGACAGATGGAGAGAGAGAGAGACAGATGGAGAGAGAGAGAGAGACAGATGGAGAGAGAGAGAGACAGATTGAGAGAGAGAGAGAGACAGATGGAGAGAGAGAGAGAGAGAGACAGATGGAGAGAGAGAGAGACAGATGGAGAGAGAGAGACAGATGGAGAGAGAGAGAGAGAGAGAGAGGAGACAGACAGAGAGAGAGAGACAGATGGAGAGAGAGAGAGAGACAGATGGAGAGAGAGAGAGAGACAGATGGAGAGAGAGAGAGACAGATGGAGAGAGA
>NW_025749056.1:7500-28102 GCF_021184085.1 Oncorhynchus gorbuscha
AAGGATAAAGGACTGCTACAGGCCTCTGTCTGAATGTCTGAATAGGGGTTGGACTGGAAGAACCAGCAGAGGCCTGTATGTGATAAAGCCATTGAGACAGACTGACATGTGGTTTAGGTCTGTAGTTTACAGAGAGAAAAAGAGACAGGAGAGAAACAGAGGATGTATTTATTTATTTTTATTGAGCATTTAAATAACTAGGCAAGTCAGTTAAGAACAAATTCTAATTTACAATGACGGCCCTATGGGCTCCCAATCACGACCGGACGAGATTCTGTTATGCTGGTGAATGAGGACCCAAAAGCGACTTAACGAAAACAGAGTCTTTATTCCAGTATATGACAAAAGTAATAATCCTGGAAAAATCAAGAAGAAAACAAAACAGGAAAAAACTTAAATCCACTCGTAGTAACGAGGACAGACTGGAGACTCGACCATTGACTGCAGGTTGCTTCGGGAAGGCACCGACCGTAGCAGACTAAGACACCTGCTCACACGCAGCATCTGAAGGAGACAAAACACGACAGGGCGAGACAAGGACACAGAACAGCGAACATCATACAAGGATCCGACAAGGACAGAAGCGGAAAACAAGGGGAGAAATAGGGGCTCAATCAGAGGGCAAAATAGGGGACAGGTGTGAAAAGAGTAAATGAGTGAGTTAGGAGAATGAGGAACAGCTGGGAGCAGGAACGGAATGATAGAGAGAAGAGAGAGAGGGAGGGGAGAGAGAGGGATAGAAAAAGGAACGAACCTAATAAGACCAGCAGGGGAAACGAACAGAAGGGAAAGCACAAGGACAAGACAATATATGACAAAACATGACAGTACCCCCCCACTCACCGAGCGCCTCCTGGCGCACTCGAGGAGGAATCCTGGCGGCAACGGAGGAAATCATCAATCAGCGAACGGTCCAGCACGTCCCGAGATGGAACCCAACTCCTCTCCTCAGGACCGTAACCCTCCCAATCCACTAAGTACTGGTGACCACGTCCCCGAGAACGCATGTCCATGATCCTACGTACCTTGTAAATAGGTGCGCCCTCGACAAGGACGGGGGGGGGGAGGGAAGACGAACGGGGGCGCGAAGAAAGGGCTTGACACAGGAGACATGGAAGACAGGATGGACGCGACGAAGATGTCGCGGAAGAAGCAGTCGCACAGCGACAGGATTGACGACCTGGGAGACACGGAACGGACCAATGAACCGCGGAGTCAACTTACGAGAAGCTGTCGTAAGGGGAAGGTTACGAGTGGAAAGCCACACTCTCTGGCCGCGACAATACCTAGGACTCTTAATCCTACGTTTATTGGCGGCTCTCACAGTCTGCGCCCTGTAACGGCAAAGTGCAGACCTCACCCTCCTCCAGGTGCGCTCACAACGTTGGACAAACGCCTGAGCGGAGGGAACGCTGGACTCGGCGAGCTGGGACGAGAACAGAGGAGGCTGGTAACCCAGACTACTCTGAAACGGAGATAGCCCGGTAGCAGACGAAGGAAGCGAGTTGTGAGCGTATTCTGCCCAGGGGAGCTGTTCTGCCCAAGACGCAGGGTTTCTAAAAGAAAGGCTGCGTAATATGCGACCAACCGGAGAGAGACTGACGGAAGCACCAATCAAACGACAGAACTCCCTCCAAAACTGTGACGTGAATTGCGGACCTCTGTCTGAAACGGCGTCTAACGGGAGGCCATGAATTCTGAACACATTCTCAATGATGATTTGTGCCGTCTCCTTAGCGGAAGGAAGCTTAGCGAGGGAATGAAATGTGCCGCCTTAGAGAACCTATCGACAACCGTAAGAATCACAGTCTTCCCGCAGACGAAGGCAGACCGGTAATGAAGTCTAAGGCGATGTGAGACCATGGTCGAGAAGGAATGGGAAGCGGTCTGAGACGACCGGCAGGAGGAGAGTTACCTGACTTAGTCTGCGCGCAGTCCGAACAAGCAGCCACGAAACGGCGCGTGTCACGCTCCTGAGTAGGCCACCAAAACCGCTGGCGAATAGAAGCAAGTGTACCTCGAACGCCGGGATGGCCAGCTAACTTGGCAGAGTGAGCCCACTGAAGAACAGCCAGACGAGTAGAAACAGGAACGAAAAGAAGGTTACTAGGACAGCGCGCGGCGACGCAGTGTGAGTGAGTGCTTGCTTAACCTGTCTCTCAATTCCCCAGACAGTCAACCCGACAACACGCCCATAAGGAAGAATCCCTCGGGATCGGTAGAAGCCACAGAAGAACTAAAGAGACGGGATAAGGCATCAGGCTTGGTGTTCTTATTACCCGGGCAATAAGAAATCACAAACTCGAAACGAGCGAAAAACAACGCCCAACGAGCTTGACGTGCATTAAGTCGTTTGGCAGAACGGATGTACTCAAGGTTCTTATGGTCAGTCCAAACGACAAAGGAACGGTCGCCCCCTCCAACCACTGTCGCCATTCGCCTAGGGCTAAGCGGATGGCGAGCAGTTATGGTTACCCACATCATAGTTGCGTTCCGATGGCGACAGGCGATGAGAAAATAAGCGCAAGGATGGACTTTATCGTCAGACTGGAAGCGCTGGGATAGAATGGCTCCCACGCCCACCTCTGAAGCGTCAACCTCGACAATGAATTGTTTAGTGACGTCAGGAGTAACGAGGATAGGAGCGGACGTAAACGCTTCTTGAGGAGATCAAAGCTCCTGGGCGGAACCGGACCACTTAAAGCACGTCTTGACAGAAGTAAGAGCTGTGAGAGGGGCAGCAACTTGACCGAAATTACGAATGAAACGCCGATAGAAATTAGCGAAACCTAGAAAGCGCTGCAACTCGACATGTGACCTTGGAACGGGCCAATCACTGACAGCCTGGACCTTAGCGGGATCCATCTGAATGCCTTCAGCGGAAATAACAGAACCGAGAAATGTGACAGAGGAGACATGAAAGGCGTACTTCTCAGCCTTCACGTAGAGACAATTCTCTAAAAGGCGTTGGAGTACACGTCGAACGTGCTGAACATGAATCTCGAGTGACGGTGAAAAAATCAGGATATCGTCAAGGTAGACAAAAACAAAGATGTTCAGCATGTCTCTCAGTACATCATTAACTAATGCCTGAAAAACAGCTGGAGCATTAGCGAGACCAAACGGCAGAACCCGGTACTCAAAATGCCCTAACGGAGTGTTAAACGCCGTTTTCCACTCGTCCCCCCTCTCTGATGCGCATGAGATGGTAAGCATTACGAAGGTCCAACTTAGTAAAGAACCTGGCTCCCTGCAGAATCTCGAAGGCTGATGACATAAGGGGAAGCGGATAACGATTGCGGTATTATTATTCACAATACAAACCCCAATACGAAACACAACATATAAACCCATGTCACACCCTGGCTTACCCAAACATATACCAAAAACACAAAATATAATGACCAAGGCGTGACAAGGAGTAATATAACACAGGACTGTATATATACTGTACTAGAGGAGTAATATAACACAGGACTGTATATATACTGTACTAGAGGAGTAATATAACACAGGTCTGTATATATACTGTACTAGAGGAGTAATATAACACAGGACTGTATATATACTGTACTAGAGGAGTAATATAACACAGGTCTGTATATATACTGTACTAGAGGAGTAATATAACAGGACTGTATATATACTGTACTAGAGGAGTAATATAACAGGACTGGGATGTCAATGTTTTTATGTTATTTAAAAACTGAACATGACAAATACATTGGATGACATTATGGAAGCAATAGAGCCAAAGTGAGAATAGCTTCATGTTTTAAAGATAGTGACTGAAAAAAAAACAATGTAAAAAAGACAAACAAGTAAATAACCAAAAGGGACGTACAAACAACAGGCTGCGACGTTTGTGAAGAACAGCAGAGGTGAAAATGTGGCCTCTGTCTTTCATTAGTCGTCTTTCAATCCCTTCTTTATAGCTTCATTCAGGGTTGCGTTCCTTATCTATTTTCTGCAGTAGATGGATTTATAGACATCTGGTCAGGGTGACTCAGAACCTGCTTGTTCACAAAGGGACTTTTTTAATACTTTGTCTTAGTTGAATCATGTTTTATAGTGTTTGTATGATGAGAAAACTAAAGGAGTAATGACATAAAAACTAAAACATGTTGCATTGACCAGGCTTTTATTTGTTGAATGCTTTGTTTTATACAGTTTAATATTTACTGTAATGAATTTATATTTACACTGAACAAAAATATAAATGCAACATGCAACAATTTCAAAGATTTGACTGAGTTCAGTTCATATAAGAAATCAGTCAATTCAAATAAATTCATTAGGGCCGAATGTATCAGTTTCACAGGACTGGGAATACAGACATGCATATATGTTGGTCACAGATACCTTAAAACAAAGGTCGGGGCGTGGATCAGAAAACCACTCCATATCTGGTGTGACCACCATTTGCCTCATGAAGCGTGGCACATCTCCTTTGCATAGAGTTGATCAGTTGATTGTAGCCTGCGGAATGTTGACCCACTCATCTTTAAGTGTGAAGTTGCTGGTTATTGGCAGGAACTGGAACACGCTGTCTTACACGTCGATCTAAAGCATCCACAACAGGCTCAGTGGGTGACATGTCTGGTGAGGATGCAGGCCATGGAAAAGGACATGGAAAATAATGCAAAGCTCCATGCGCCATGGGGCTGTGCATTATCATGCTGAAAAATGAGGTGATGGCGTTGGATGAATGGCACGACAATGGGCCTCAGGATCTCATCATGGTATCTCTGTGCATTCAAATTGCCATCGATAAAATGGAATTGTGTTCATTGTCCGTAGCTTATGCTTGTCCATACCATAACCCCAGTGCCACCATGGGGCACTCTGTTCACAACGTTGACATCAGCAAACCTCTCGCCCACACAACGCCATACAAGCTGTCTGCCATCTGCCCAGCACAGTCGAAACCGGGATTACTCTGGGAAGAGCGCACTTCTCCAGCATGCCAGTGGCCATCGAAGGTGAGCATTTTCTCACTGAAGTCGGTTACGGCGGCAAACTGAAGTCAGACCCTAGTAAGGACAACAAGCACGGAGATGAGCTTCCCTGAGGTGGTTTCTAACTGTCTGCAAAAATGATTCATTTGATTCATCAGCTGTCCGGGTGGCTGGTCTCAGATGCAGGTGAAGAATCCAGATGAGGAGGTCCTGGGCTGACATTACACATGGTCTGTGGTTGTGAGGCCGGTTGGACGTACTGCCAAAAGCTCTAAAAAAACATTGGAGGCAGCTTATGGTAGAGAAATTAACCTTACATTCTCTGACAACGGCTCTGGTGGACATTCCTGCAGTCAGCATTTCAATTGCATGCTACCTCAAAACTTGAGACATCTGTGGCATTGTGTTGTGTGACAAAACTGCACATTTTAGAGTGTCCTTTTATTGTCCCGGGCACAAGGTGCACCTGTGTAATGCTCAAGCTGTTTAATCAGCTTCTTGATATGCCACACCTGTCAGGTGGATGGATTATTTGCCAAAGGATGGGCTCATGGTATGGGCTCACTAACAGGGATGTGTACAAATCTGTGTACAACATTTGTGTGTGTGGAACATTTGTGTGTGTGGAACATTTGTGTGTGTGGAACATTTGTGTGTGTGGAACATTTGTAGCTCAGTTGGTAGAGCATGGCGCTTGTAACGCCTGGGTAGTGGGTTCAATCCCCGGGACCACCCATACGTAGAATGTATGCACACATGACTGTAAGTCGCTTTGGATAAAAGCGTCTGCTAAATGGCATATTATTATTATTATTACAAATGTGTGTGGAACATTTCTGGGATCTTTTATTTCAGCTCATGAAACATGGGACACTTTAAATGTTGCGTTCATATTTTGCTTCAGTGTAGTTGTATCCTGACCTTCACTACAGCATACAGACGTATTTGAATAATCTGTAATACTTTATAATAATCTCTAATAAATCATTTATAAACTATTAGTCTGTTTGCCATTTATTAGATGCTGAACCGACTATTAACAAATACTTCTCTAAACAATGAATTATAGGATGTTATTAAAAGTGTTATTGTGTTGTTTTTATTACTGTCGATAAGGATGTTTGTTGATTTGTTTGTTTGTTGATCAGTTGTCAATGGGCCTGGTGGAGAAGTAGTGTTTACCACTCATGGGAATTTCAGGAGACCTGGTTTGTATTTTCTGCTTGGATACTAAAAGTGATAGAAGCTCTAATTCTTCATAACACCAGATATCGACTAAGTGCCTCTGTTATTTCCAAAAACTTTGAACACAGCCACAATTCATTACTGCACTTTGCAAACTCTACTCTATACTGTATATCCCCCTGTGTAAAACTGTCAAGGCAGTATCACTCATTGTGGTGGTGGGATTTATTTTCTTAAAAAGACATGTAATGATTTAGGAGCTGTAACTCTAAATGATTTTTTCTGGCCAGTAGAATTAGGATATACTACAGTGTCCATGTAATTACTCCTACTGAGACTGTCCTAATATGGACACCGTATAAACAGCTCTAGATCAGGATACAATTGCACATAAACTCTACCGGTCAGAAGTTTTAGAACACCTACTCAGTCAAAGGTTTTTCTTTATTTTTACTCTGTTCTACATTGTATAATAATAGTGAAGACATCAGAACTATGAAATAACACATATAGAATCATGTAGTAACCAAAAAAGTGTTAAACAAATCAAAATATATTTTATATTTGAGATTCTTCAAATAGTCACCCTTTGCCAGCTTTGCACACTCTTGGCATTCCCTCAACCAGCTTCACCTGGAATGCTTTTCCAACAGTTTTGAAGGAGACATATGCTGAGCACTTGTTGGCTGCTTTTCCTTCACTCTGCGGTCCGACTCATCCCAAACCATCTCAATTGGGTTGAGGTCGGGGGGTGTGGAGGCCAGGTCATCTGATGCAGCACTCCATCACTCTCCTTCGTGGTAAAATAGCCCTTACACAGCCTGGAGGTGTGCTGGGTCATTGTCCTGTTGAAATACAAATGATAGTGGGACGAAGCCCAAACCAGATGGGATGGTGTATCGCTGCAGAATGCTGTGGTAGCCATGCTGGTTAAGTGTGCCTTGAACTCTAAATAAATCACAGACAGTGTTACCATCAAAGCACTCCCACACCATAACACCTCCTCCTCCATGCTTTACGGTGGGAAATACACATGCAGAGATCATCCGTTCACCCTCACCGCGTCTCACAAAGACATGGCAGTTGAAACCAAAAATCTCAAATTTGGATTCCAGACCAAAGGACAAATCTCCACCGGTCTAATGTCCATTGCTCATGGTTCTTGGCCCAAGCAATCTCCTCTTCTTATTGGTGTCCTTTAGTAGTGGTTTCTTTGCAGTAATTCAACCATGAAGACCTGATTCAAACAGTCTCCTCTGAACAGTTGATGTTGAGATTTGTCTGTTACTTGAAATCTGTGAAGCATTTATTTGGGCTGCAATTTCTGAGGCTGGAAACTCTAATGAACTTATCCTCTGCAGTAGAGGTAACTCTGGGTCTTCCATTCCTGTGGTGGTCCTCATGAGAGCCAGTTTTATCATAGCGCTTGATGGTTTTTGCGACTGCACTTAAGAAACGTTCAAAGTTCTTGAAATTTTCGGATTGACTGACTTTCATATCTTAAAGTAATGATAGACTATCGTTTCTCATATCAAATCAAATGTTATTGGTCACATGCACATGGTTAGCAGATGTTAATGTGAGTGTAGCGAAATGCTTGTGCTTCTAGTTTAGACAGTGCAGTAATGTCTAACAAGTAATCTAGCAAATTCACAATGACCACCTTATACACACAAATGTAAAGGGATGAATAAGAATATGTACGTATAAATAGATGGATGAGCAATGGCCATGCAGCATAGGCAATATGCAGTAGATGGTATTGAATACAGTACAGTTGAAGTTGGAAGTTTACATACACCTTAGCCAAATACATTTAAACTCAGTTTTCACAATTCCTGACATTTAATCCAAGTAAAAATTCCCTATTTTAGGTCAGTTAGGATCACCGCTTTATTTTAAGAATGTGAAATGTCAGAATAATAGTACAGAGAATGATTTATTTCAGCTTTTATTTCTTTCATCACATTCCCAGTGGGTCAGAAGTTTACAAACACTCAATTAGTATTTTGTAGCATTGCCTGAAACAATTTAAACTTGGGTCAAATATTTCGGGTAGCCTTCCACAAGCTTCCCACAATAAGTTGGGTGAATTTTGGCCCATTCTTCCTGACAGAGCTGCTGTAACTGAGTCAGGTTTGTAAGGCCTCCTTGCTTGCACACGCTTTTTCAGTTCTGCCCACACATTTTATATAGGATTGAGGTCAGGGCTTTGTGAGGGCCACTCCAATACCTTGACTTTGTTGTCCTTAAACCATTTTGCCACAACTTTGGGAGTATGCAGGGGTGTTTGTTCATTTGGAAGACCCATTTGCGACCAAGCTTTAACTTCCTGACTGATGTCTTGAGATGTTGCCTCAATATATCCACATAATTTCCCTCCTCATGATGCCATTTATTTTGTGAAGTGCACCAGTCCCTCCTGCAGCAAAGCACCCCTACAACATGATGCTGCCACCCCCGTGCTTCACGGTTGGGATGTTTGTTCTTCGGCTTGCAAGCCTCTCCCTTTTCCTCCAAACATAACGATGGTCATTATGGCCAAACAGTTATATTTCAGACCAGAGGACATTTCTCCAAAAAGTACGATCTTTGTCCCCATGTGCAGTTGCAAACCATAGTCTGGCTTTTTTATGGCGGTTTTGGAGGAGTGGCTTCTTCCTTGCTGAGCAGCCTTTCAGGTTATGTCGATATAGGACTTGTTTTACTGTGGATATAGATATTTTTGTAACTGTTTCCTCAAGCATCTTCACAAGGTCGTTTGCTGTTGTTCTGGGATTTTTAGCACCAAAGTACGTTCATTTCTAGGAGACAGACCGCGTCTCCTTCCTGAGCGGTATGGCAGCTGCGTGTTTATACTTACGTACAATTGTTTGTACAGATGAACGTGGTACCTTCAGGTGTTTGGAAATTGATCCCAAGGATGAACCAGACTTGTGGAGGTCCACAATGGCTTGACTTATTTATTTTGATTCTCCCATGATGTCAAGCAAAGGGGCACTGAGTTTGAAGGTAGGCCTTGAAATACATCCACAGGTACACCTCCAATTGACTGAAATGATGTCAATTAGCCTATCAGAAGCTTTTACAGCCATGACATAATTTTTGGAGTTTTCCAAGCTGTTTAAAGGCACAGTCAACTTAGTGTATGTAAACTTCTGACCCACTGGAATTGTGATACAGTGAATTACAAGTGAAATAATCTGTATGTAAACAATTGTTGTAAAAATTAATTGTGTCATGCACAAAGTAGATGTCCTAATCGACTGCCAAACGATAGTTTTTAACAAGACATTTGTGGAGTGGTTGAAAAACGAGTTTTAATGACTCCAACCTAAGTGTATGTAAACTTCCGACTTCAACTGTATATACATACGAGATGAGAATGTAGGATTTGTTATCATTATTAAAGTGGCGTTATTTAAAGTGACTATTGATACCGTTATTAAATAAAATAAATGTATTAAACTGGCCAGAGATTTAAGAAGCTGCTGCCAACATACTGACTCATCTCTAGCCACTTTAATAATGAAAAAATGTATGTAATAAATATATCACTAGTCACTTTAACCAATGCCACTTTATAATGTTTACATACTCTACATTACTTATCTCATATGTATATACTGTACTCTATACCATCTACTGCATCTTGCCTATGCCGTTCGGCATATCTTGAGGATTGGCATTCATATACGTTGGCATTCATACAGTGGGGCAAAAAAGTATCTAGTCAGCCACACATTGTGCAAGTTCTCCCACTTAAAAAGAAGAGAGAGGAGGCGGAGCTAGCATGTTGGAGTGAACGGCTGTGCGTGAGAGGCTCCTGCAACTTTTTTTTGCGAAATAATCTAATTTAACCTACTTTATGGTACTTTTTACAACAAACGTTTCTTTCTAATACAAGATTGTAACTTTTTATATGAAAATGCCGAGTAATAAGCGACCAAAGGACAATAAATCCACAGCAGAGGCCTACTCCCCACTAAACAACGAGACAGACATGACGGGAGGCACATGCAACAACGTGACACTTACAGAACTTACCCGGGCTCTGGGGAGCTACGTGTTGCTATAGCTTAGGATCTTAAGGCCACTATTGCTGAACTGGACACCAAAATCGAGAGCATCATTCGAACGGTCGCTTCGCATGGCCAGAGTATTTTGGCCTTTGAGAAAGCTTCTGAATTCAACGCTGGTAGGATCGACGAGTTAGAGAAGCTATGCTCGTCATTGCAGGATACTGTGCAGAGGCTTTCTGTGAAAGTGGTGGACCTGGAGGGCCGATCCAGACGTAATAACCTTCGCGTTGTTGGTCTGGCAGAGGGGATAGAGGTGGGCTCTCGCCCTACCGACTTCTTCGCCAAGCTATTGAAGGATGCAATGGGATCGGATGTTTTGGATTCGGATCCCCAGCTGGACCGCGCACATCGCTCCCTTGTCCCAGTGCCTGGACCGGGCCAACGTCCTCGCCCAGTAATCATCTGTTGTCACAGTTTCAAGACCAAGGATCTTATCCTGCGTGAAGCTCGAATGAGGGCAACCTGTCACACAAAGGGCATCCATTCCGTGTCTGTGGCAAAGCATCTTGCCGACTACAGAGATGTCATGACCAAACTCTACAACGGTTTTAGACGCAGATAAGTTTATCCGGGGATATACACCAATCCCCGTACAGGTTAGAGTGCCTTGTTATTGCGTGTTAAGGTCTGCTATTATTTATTTTACAATCCTTACATTACTCTTACTACCATACCATTTATTTATTGCATGCAGGGGACTGGGGGTGATGGTTGGGAGGGGGCAGACACCTGGTTAGCAAGTTGATGTTTTGTGCCGTTCTGCCTTTGTCTGGCCGTGGACAGACTAGACAGACTAGAGTCCCACCAGCCCTCTGTAGTGCTAATGGATGTGTAGGTGTGCGTACATATAATTACTATTTGTACTTTATTACTATTTTCTCTTAGCATTTTAATATTATGTATGTGTATATTTTAAATCAGTGTAGATTGTTATTCTGGGGTATGAATGTTTGTATGTGTATGTGTGCATATGGATGTATATACATATTCTTTAAATATATATATGATTTTTTTGTGTGGGTATGTATACATACATGTATGTGTGTGTGTGTGTGTATGTATATATAGGTATGTGTATCTGTATGTGTGGGTATGTATATATGTGTGTGTGTGTATATGTGTGTATATGTGTGTATGTATGTGTGTGTGTATGTATGTATATATATATATATACATACATATGTGTGTATGTGTATGTATGTGTGTATGTATATATGTATGTATGTATGTATGTATGTATATATATATATATATATATATATATATATATATATATATATATATATATATATATATATATATATATATATATATATATATATATATATGGTATATATTTGTATTTATTTTTTATTAAACATATTTTTTTATGGGGGGAACATTTCATTTAACAAATCCTTGTTCCGATCTCCTGACCCACGGCTGACTATGTCGGTTGCGGATGGTTTATTTTTTGACCGGCAGTGCTTAGCAATATAATATTGAGGCTATATCTTGCTTATCTCTGGGATTGACCCAGGATGATGCTTAAATGCGCAATATGTATAAGTTGCAACTTATTCGGTTTAGCTTTATTAGATGCTAACTGAACACTTAACTGCAGGAGCCTCCTCAGTTCATATGTTAGTAGAAGTTCTAGAATAGTGAGAGGTGAACATATAGTTGGGATTTTATTTTTGTTTTACCTCTGGTTCGAGGTCGCGCCATGCTTTTTTGGCATCGGCCAGACAATGTGTTTATTATTTTTATTTTTCATTTTTTTCTCTCCTGTTTGCACATGCCTGTTAAATATATGGGTCGATGGGGGGGGGTAAGTGTTGGGGAAATTAGGGTAACAAGGTGGGAAGTAAAGGTGCTTGCAGGGGGAGGGGTGGGTTGGATACTGCTCGGGTGTAGGTGCTACATATGCTGATCGTGATGCTTTGGTGCGCTTTCTTATCTTTTTATCAAGTGACATGGTATGCAGGCCACCATAGGAACTACAAACGAGAGGAAGGTGGGGCTTACATTCACTTCCTGGAATGTCAAGGGTTTAAACGAACCAATTAAGAGGGGCAAGGTCCTAGCCCACTTGAAAGCACTCTCGTCTGATATTATATTTTTGCAAGAAACCCATCTGAAGAATAACTCTCATAGCAGACTTAAGTGTAGGTGGGTGGGGCAAGTGTATCACTCTAACTTCTCTGCCAGAACGAGAGGCACAGCGATTCTGGTACGGAAAGGAATTCCCTTTCTACACAAAACCACTATTGCGGATAAAGAGGGTCGGTATGTGATCGCAATAGGAGAAATCCACTCTACCTCAGTAACTCTACTAAATATCTATGGGCCAAACATTGACAACACCTCTTTTTTTCAAAAGAGTCCTTGCCCTGATTCCAGATATCTCCCATACTAACCTGGTCATTGGAGGGGACCTTAACTGTGTGCTAGACCAATATTTGGATAGATCCTCTACCCGTCGAACCCCTACCTCCTATTCAAGCGAATTCTTGAATACCTACATAAAAAATTCAAACTTATTTGATATATGGAGGATCGCTAACCCTACGGGTAGGGAATACTCCTTTACTCTCATGTTCACAAGGTTTACACTCGAATTGACTACTTTTGTTGGATGCTAGACTACTCCCCTATACCTGTAATGTGAGGTATCATGATATTATAATCTCGGACCACAGTCCACTCACCTTCTCCCTGAGATTGGGTGACATTGTACCAAACGAGAGGGTCTGGAGGTTGAATCCTCAGCTCCTCACAGAACCAACATTCTGTGAATATCTTAAAGACCAAATTACATTTTTCTTTGATATCAACGACAACACAGAGACCTCCCCAGCATTATTGTGGGAAACACTGAAGGCTTATCTGAGAGGCTGTATCATCTCCTTTCAGGCTGCCAGGAATAGGCAAAACAGAGAAAACTGGAAGAACTAGAGGGACAAATTCACTTACTGGATAGGAGAATGCTAGCCACCCATCTATGGAGAAACATAAAAAAATTACCTCTTTAAAATTTGAATATAATTAGATTCTCTCAGCTAAAATTGCTAAATCTTTTCTCTATGCCAAGCAAAAATATTTTGAGTTTGGTGACAAACCACACAAATTACTCGCCAGACAACTTCGAAAAAATGTGAGTGACCGAATGATTCACAGGGTTAAATCTGCATCTGGGAATTACTCTCTTCCCCCAAAGACATCAATGACAGATTCCGGCAGTTTTATGAGACTCTATATACATCTAAAGCGGATCCTAACCCCTTAATTATGCAAACATTTTTGGAGGACTGTAATCTTCCTACCCTGAACCAGGAAGATTCTAACTTCCTGAATAAGGAAATATCTCTTGATGAAATTCGAGAAACAATTAAATCTCTAAAGAGAGGCAAGACCCGGGCCCAGATGGATACCCTGGTGAATTCTATAAAACATTCAGCAACATGCTCTCTCCCTATCTGCACAAAATGTTGATTCAGGCCAATGAGGATGGAGCTCTCCCTTCTACTTTGGACGAGCGTTCATTACAGTTATACATAAGAAGGGTAAAGATCCAGAAGAGGTAGGGTCATACAGACCAAAATATTCTAGCAAAAACTCTGGCTAACAGGCTTAGCACTTTAATTGGCAAATTGGTCCATTCGGATCAGACCGGCTTTATCCCTAACAGAAACTCATTCTTCAATCTCAGGCGCCTCTTCAATATTATGTATTCTCAGAGGTTACCCAACGTGGACCTTGCCGTCATATCTCTTGACGCCGAAAAGGCCTTTGACCAAGTTGAGTGGCCCTATCTATTCAAGGTCCTACAGAAATTTAATATTGAGATAGGTTCACAAATTGGATCCAGCTTTTATATAGGAACCCCTGTGCCAGAATACTCACTAACCAATCATTGTCTCCCCGATTTAACCTCAACAGGGGGACAGGGCAGGGTTGTGCGCTGTCTCCTATGCTCTTCAATTTGTTTGGTACCTTCTCGGGATACAGAATCAATTGGAACAAGAGTGAATTAATGCCCATGCGGTCGCAAAATACCTCCTGGCTAGAACATCTCCCATTTAAGTTCAGAAAAATTTACTTACCTAGGAATTGTAGTTACCAAACAATACTCCTTACTATTTAAAGAGAATTTCCGCTCTCTGATACAAAAACTCAAAGCAAACATACTATTTTGGAGAACTCTCCCAATTTTTCTGCTCGGAAGAATTAATGCCATTAAAATGGTCTTCCTCCCACAACTGCTCTACCTATATCAGAACATCCCAGTATTCATACCTAAATCCTTTCATAAACAACTGGACTCAATAATGAATCCTTTCATCTGGGATTATAAAACACACAGGATAGGTAAAAAACACCTCTGTAAATCCAAGATGGAAGGAGAATTGTCTCTCCCAAAGTTTATATTTTATTACTGGGCCGCTAACCTCCGCATTGTTACATTTCTGTTGGATGACGTACTCCCCGGCATCCAGCTGGCTTAGTATGGAGCGTGAGGAGTGTCACCCCTTCTCTATTGGCGCTGTGATTTTGTCGCCTGTCAATCTGGAGATGTCACTTTATTGTAACAATCCTATTATACATAGCACAGTCCGAATCTGGAAGCAAATTAAAGTCCACTTTGAGCTCAGACCAATGTCATTCATGCTCCCTGTCGCCAGGAATCCCTCATTTGCCCCTTCTAACCTTGACAACACCTTTGAGCGATGGGAGAGTTGGGGATAAGTACTATAGGGGATTTATACATAGAAGGACCTTTGCTTCCTTTGAGTTGCTGAGGGAAACTTATAATCTTCCCAGAAGTAATTTTTTCAGATACCTACAAATTAGAGACTACGTTAGAAAACACCTCCCAACATTTGGGGATGCTAAACCTTCCACGTTTGACGGATGCATAAAAATATGCCCCACCTCAGATAAACTGATATCGCGTCTATATGATGCTTTTCAATCTGTTAGCACACCTTCTACTGATGCCATCAAGGCAAAATGGGAGGAAGAACTAGGGACTGACATCTCGGTGGCAGACTGGGAAGAGAGCTTGGAGTATATTCACACATGCTCCATTAATTCCAGACATCGTCTCATACAATTCAAGGTATTACACAGACTACACTATTCCAAAACTAAACTGCATAGGATATTTCCTGACACATCCCCTACATGTGATAAATGTCAGGCTACACAGGGTACACTACTCCACTACTTTGCCCTATGCTCTAGCTTGCATGGTTATTGGTGTGGAATTTTTAGGATCCTCTCTGAAGTTTTGGAGACTTCAATAGATTCTGATAATCCTGGGAGTATCTGAGTCCTAAACGGATTAACCAACCCCCAAAAACAACTAATCTCGTATGGTCTCATCTCGGCAAAAAAACAAATCTTGTTGTTCTGGAAAAGGAGGGAAGCGCCCTCTACCAAACTATGGCTCAGTGAATTGGCAAACACTGTACACTTAGAAAAGAATTAGATGTATTCTGAACAATAAATTATCAACATTTGATCAAATCTGGCAGCCTTTCCTCTCCTACTTGACGAGTCGGCGCTGTGAATTTGTACTTATTAACGCACTCTCAATTGTAATATTTTAAGCTACCTTTGGGCAGCATGTGCTGGCCCTGCCACCCGAGCAGTTGGGAGGGGGGAATAGGGATGGGGATAGGGGACATCTTCCCTCTTTCTTTCTACGTGTCCTTGTTTTGTATGTCGTGTTCTGTATTATTTGTTCTGCACCCAGAACTCTGGGTCTTGTTGTTCCTGTATGCTCTTTTATGTTTAGATAAAATTGTATACCTGTCATGTATACCTATACACCATTCTTGTGTGTGTTTAATAAAAACATTTGAAACAAAAGATGAGAGAGGCCTGTAATTTTCATCACAGGTACATTTAAACTATGACAGACAAAATTAGAAAAAAATAATCCAGAAAATCACATTGTAGGATTTTTTAATGAATTTATTTGCAAACTATGGTGGAAAATATGTATTTGGTCAATAACAAAAGTTTATCTCAATACTTTGTTATATACCCTTTGTTGGCAATGACAGAGGTCAAACGTTTTCTGTAAGTCTTCACAAGTTTTCACACACTGTTGCTGGTATTTTGGCCCATTCCTCCATGCAGATCTCCTCTAGAGCAGTGATGTTTTGGGGCTGTTGCTGGGCAACACGGACTTTCAACTCCCTCCAAAGATTTTCTGTGGGGTTGAGATCTGGAGACTGGATAGGCCACTCCAGGACCTTGAAATGCTTCTTACAAAGCCACTCCTTAAGTTGCCCGGGCGGTGTGTTTGGGATCATTGTCATGCTGAAAGACCCAGCCAAATCTCGATACATGGCCCCATTCATTCTTTCCTTTACACGGATCAGCCGTCCAGAAAAACAGCCCCAAAGCATGATGTTTCTACCCCCATGCTTCACAGTAGGTATGGTGTTCTTTGGATACAACTCAGCATTCTTTGTCCTCAAAACACGACGAGTTTAGTTTTTACCAAAAAGTTATATTTTGGTTTCATCTGACCATATGACATTCTCCCAATCTTCTTCTGGATCATCCAAATGCTCTCTAGCAAATTTCAGACGGGCCTGGACATGTACTGGCTTAAGCAGGGGACCCGTCTGGCACTGCAGGATTTGAGTCCCTGGCGGGGTAGTGTGTTACTGATGGTAGGCTTTGTTTCTTTGGTCCCAGCTCTCTGCAGGTCATTCACTACGTCCCCTGTGTGGTTCTGGGATTTTTGCTCACCGTTCTTGTGATCATTTTGACACCAAGTGAGATCTTGCGTGGAGCCCCAGATCGAGGGGAGATTATCAGTGGTCTTGTATGTCTTCCATTTCCTAATAATTGCTCCCACAGTTGATTTCTTCAAACCAAGCTGCTTACCTATTGCAGATTCAGTCTTCCCAGCCTGGTGCAGGTCTACAATTTTGTCTCTGGTGTCCTTTGGCAGCTCTTTGGTCTTGGCCTTAGTGGAGTTTGGAGTGTGACTGTTTGAGGTTGTGGACAGGTGTCTTTATACTGATAACAAGTTCAAACAGGTGCCATTAATACAGGTAACAAGTGGAGGACAGAGGAGCCTCTTAAAGAAGAAGTTACAGGTCTGTGAGAGCTAGAAATCTTGCTTGTTTGTAGGTGACCAAATACTTATTTTCCACCATAATTTGCAAATAAATTCATTAAAAATCCTACAATGTGATTTTCTGATTTTTTTTCTCCTCATTTGTCTGTCATAGTTGAAGTGTACCTATGATGAAAATTATGTCTTTACCATATTCAACTGACTGGATAGAAGTAGTTGGGAATGTCTTTACCATATTCAACTGACTGGATAGAAGTAGTTGGGATTGTCTTTACCATATTCAACAGACTGGATAGAAGTAGTTGGGATTGTCTTTTACCATATTCAACTGACTGGATAGAAGTAGTTGGGAATGTCTTTACCATATTCAACTGACTGGATAAGTAGTTGGGAATGTCTTTACCATATTCAACTGACTGGATAGAAGTAGTTGGGAATGTCTACCATATTCAACAGACTGGATAGAAGTAGTTGGAATGTCTACCATATTCAACTGACTGGATAGAAGTAGTTGGGAATGTCTACCATATTCAACTGACTGGATAGAAGTAGTTGGGAATGTCTACCATATTCAACTGACTGGATAGAAGTAGTTGGGAATGTCTACCATATTCAACAGACTGGATAGAAGTAGTTGGGAATGTCTACCATATTCAACTGACTGGATAGAAGTAGTTGGGAATGTCTTTACCATATTCAACTGACTGGATAGAAGTAGTTGGGAATGTCTACCATATTCAACTGACTGGATAGAAGTAGTTGGGAATGTCTACCATATTCAACTGACTGGATAGAAGTAGTTGGGAATGTCTACCATATTCAACTGACTGGATAGAAGTAGTTGGGAATGTCTACCATATTCAACTGACTGGCTAGAAGTAGTTGGGAATGTCTACCATATTCAACTGACTGGATAGAAGTAGTTGGGAATGTCTACCATATTCAACTGACTGGCTAGAAGTAGTTGGGAATGTCTTTACCATATTCAACTGACTGGATAGAAGTAGTTGGGAATGTCTACCATATTCAACTGACTGGATAGAAGTAGTTGGGAATGTCTACCATATTCAACTGACTGGATAGAAGTAGTTGGGAATGTCTTTTACCATATTCAACAGACTGGATAGAAGTAGTTGGGAATGTCTACCATATTCAACTGACCGGATAGAAGTAGTTGGGAATGTCTACCATATTCAACTGACTGGATAGAAGTAGTTGGGAATGTCTACCATATTCAACAGACTGGATAGAAGTAGTTGGGATTGTCTTTACCATATTCAACAGACTGGATAGAAGTAGTTGGGATTGTCTTTACCATATTCAACTGACTGGATAGAAGTAGTTAGGAATGTCTTTACCATATTCAACTGACTGGATAGAAGTAGTTGGGAATGTCTTTACCATATTCAACTGACTGGATAGAAGTAGTTGGGAATGTCTACCATATTCAGCAGACTGGATAGAAGTAGTTGGGAATGTCTACCATATTCAACTGACTGGATAGAAGTAGTTGGGAATGTCTACCATATTCAACTGACTGGATAGAAGTAGTTGGGAATGTCTACCATATTCAACTGACTGGATAGAAGTAGTTGGGAATGTCTACCATATTCAACAGACTGGATAGAAGTAGTTGGGAATGTCTACCATATTCAACTGACTGGATAGAAGTAGTTGGGAATGTCTTTACCATATTCAACTGACTGGATAGAAGTAGTTGGGAATGTCTACCATATTCAACTGACTGGATAGAAGTAGTTGGAATGTCTGCCATATTCAACTGACTGGATAGAGTCGTTGGGAATGTCTACCATATTCAACTGACTGGATAGAAGTAGTTGGGAATGTCTACCATATTCAACTGACTGGCTAGAAGTAGTTGGGAATGTCTACCATATTCAACTGACTGGATAGAAGTAGTTGGGAATGTCTACCATATTCAACTGACTGCTAGAAGTAGTTTGGGAATGTCTTTACCATATTCAACTGACTGGATAGAAGTAGTTGGGAATGTCTACCATATTCAACTGACTGGATAGAAGTAGTTAGGAATGTCTACCATATTCAACTGACTGGATAGAAGTAGTTGGGAATGTCTTTACCATATTCAACAGACTGGATAGAAGTAGTTGGGAATGTCTACCATATTCAACTGACTGGATAGAAGCAGTTGGGAATGTCTACCATATTCAACTGACTGGATAGAAGTAGTTGGGAATGTCTACCATATTCAACAGACTGGATAGAAGTAGTTGAGAATGTCTACCATATTCAACTGACTGGATAGAAGTAGTTGGGAATGTCTTTACCATATTCAACTGACTGGATAGAAGTAGTTGGGAATGTCTTTGCCATATTCAATTCAGACTGGATAGAAGTAGTTGGGAATGTCTACCATATTCAACTGACTGGATAGAAGTAGTTGGGAATGTCTACCATATTCAACTGACTGGATAGAAGTAGTTGGGAATGTCTACCATATTCAACTGACTGGATAGAAGTAGTTGGGAATGTCTTTACCATATTCAACTGACTGGCTAAGTAGTTGGGAATGTCTACCATATTCAACTGACTGGATAGAAGTAGTTGGGAATGTCTACCATATTCAACTGACTGGATAGAAGTAGTTGGGAATGTCTTTTACCATATTCAACTGACTGGATAGAAGTAGTTGGGAATGTCTACCATATTCAACTGACTGGATAGTTCACCATATTCAACTGACTGGCCAGGAAGTTGGGAATGTCTACCATATTCAACTGACTGGATAGATGTCTTTATATTTGAGAATGTCTTTACCATATTCAACTGACTGGATAGAAGTAGTTGGGAATGTCTACCATATTCAACTGACTGGATAGAAGTAGTTGGGAATGGTCTTACCATATTCAACTGACTGGATAGAAGTAGTTGGGAATGTCTTTACCATATTCAACTGACTGGCTAGAAGTAGTTGGGAACAAGTTCTACCATATTCAACAGACTGGATAGAAGTTCAACTGACTGGATAGAAGTAGTTGGGAATGTCTTTACCATATTCAACTGACTGGATAGAAGTAGTTGGGAATGTCTTTACCATATTCAACTGACTGGATAGAAGTAGTTGGGAATGTCTTTACCATATTCAACTGACTGGATAGAAGTAGTTGGGAATGTCTTTACCATATTCAACTGACTGGATAGAAGTAGTTGGGAATGTCTTTACCATATTCAACTGACTGGCTAGAAGTAGTTGGGAATGTCTTTACCATATTCAACTGACTGGATAGAAGTAGTTGGGAATGTCTTTACCA